>NC_064878.1:64683548-64698548 GCF_943734665.1 Anopheles aquasalis | reverse complement strand
CGGTAGTAATCAAATCGCACGCTCATCGACCTGCGACGCCACGTCTGGAAGTAATTAAAAAGTTGTGGAGGAAAGCTCAAGATGGAAAAAAATCCTACAAAAAGAAAGTGGAGCCAGATCGTTTCCCTTTTTTTTCCTATCTCGTTCCAGGCCCGCGACCACCGCGTCAAAGCGCTTGTTTGCTATAATCGTCAGGACATCCTCATCATGGCGTGCCGATGACGATGGTGATGGTGGCTTCATTCACGCAGAAGCGAGCAAGCGAGCCAGCGCACGAGCCACCGGATCCCGTTAAGCAGCGTAGTACTACCGCTCGGTACTCTACAATTAATTTTAATTAATCGTTGGCTGAAAGTGTTAAGTTTTAAATTATTCCTTCCAATCTACGGCATCACCGTCGTAGCGCCGCAGCCGACAATATAAACCCCCGGCCCCGGCTCGGCCATTAAAGATCAAAGCCAAGAAAGTCCCGCGACCACGGGGGAGACCTGGACCCTGGCACGCTACTTTTCACCTCCCACACCCACCCCCTCAGAGCACGTTGTGAGCGACAAAACTTTCGCCATTCGCCGCCAACCCGCCGCTCCTCGGTCTCGGTCATTGGCAAGTCACGCGGTGCTCTGCAGCGCTATCGTCACCACTACCGAGCCGGGAGGGGGGGGGGGGTTCGTTGGCGACCGGGACTGGAAAACTTTCTCAACAATGAAAAAGCAATCAAACCCAGCTTAGATAACGGCACACCACCGGCAACACACCGTCAACGACAGTAAACCTCACCGCCCCTGCAAAACTAGCATTCCACCCCTTGACCACCCGTTGGCTTCACTTGTTTTTTATTGTCAACTCCCAGGCAACGCCACCGCGGTGCTCCGTCTCTAGTCGATCCGGGATTTTTGGGGAAGAACACAGATCCTTCTCCTTTTTTCTCATTATCCTCTCCGCAGCATGCTGCGCGTTAAGCCCATCCTAAGCGCTGTCGGATGGTGTCTGGCTGCCGTTCTCGTTGTCTTATGAAGGCACTCGTTTAGATTATCGTTTATTGCTATGGGGAACCCTTTTTGCCTTCCACCGTCCGGTGGTAGCGGTGGCCAAGGGATCATCTACCGAGCGAAAGCTAAACGCTTCAGCAACCCCTCGGGGGGCTGTCCGGGTTTTTTTTTTTTGATTTTTGGGCTCGGACTCGGCCTCGGTGTGTGCAAGAGGCATCGTCGGATGCACAAGATTGTAATGGACCAAAAATGCTCTCCCTTCTCATGTGTGCGCTGTGCTTTGTGTCTCGTCCTTTTGCACATACTCCTTTCTCTATCTTCCTACGGATTTTTTGTTTTTTTTCCGGCACAGTTCATTTTCCATTTATGCTTTTCGCTTCCATTTACAGACTCCCCCGGGTGATCGTTTTCGACTGCTGTGGATTGCCATCGGGCCATCGGGCTATTTTCGGAAGGATTTTCATGTTGAGCCCGTCCTTTTTTTTGCCGGATGGTCGCGTTGAGCTGACAATGAAAACGGGCCCAAAAGTCGACAGTCACCGGCCAGGCAACCAGGCGCCGGCGTAGCATCGCGAATGTGTTTCGACGGCATCAGTAGCAGCCCTCTGGCAAGG
The DNA here is from genome assembly GCF_943734665.1 of Anopheles aquasalis. Taxonomy (NCBI): domain Eukaryota; kingdom Metazoa; phylum Arthropoda; class Insecta; order Diptera; family Culicidae; genus Anopheles; species Anopheles aquasalis. The sequence continues at coordinate 64,696,945 of NC_064878.1, read as the reverse complement.
AGGCTTTCTTCTTCAGCAACAGCAGCAGCAGCAGACAAAGCGTTGGGACGAGGGCAGCGAAACAAGGCCCAAGAGCAACCCCTAACGATAATGGACACCCGTTGGGTGCGATCTTCTCTCTTTCTTTCTCTTCCACTCTTTATACCAGGCATTTACGACCGACGGAATTTACGCTGACTTCAAGTGTTTTGCAGTAAATTGGATGGAGTTTTACGAGCGAACAATTCGGTGCGCCAAAAACTATGAAAAACGCCGCGTAGCCTACAACTACATTGATGAGTCAAATGGCGGGAATGATGACGATGGTGATGATGGTGGTTGGAATCCCTCGAGACACCAGCGGACCAACCATGTTATCGACGAGGAATGTGAAGAAACAGCACATGGCAACCGAGCGGCGGTACCATGTGCTCTGTTACTGGAGACATTTTCTAGCTCTGATTGTCCAAACGCAATTCTTGTTGATACCATTAGCTACTCAAGAGTTGTGACTGGACATCCGTGGCTCGAAAGCGGTGAATACAACGATGGACAGTGTTGGGTGAAACGAATCTGTTGAGTGAAAGTGAGAGTGCCGGTAAGCAGATGATTCAAATCGAGATGGAACGACGGTATCAAGTTATTTCTTTATGCAACATTAGTTACTTCTAAACATATTAGTACAGTTAACACATCTTTCCCTATGGTCGTTGAATTCGATCTCCAAAATTCAAATTAAATCAATGTTCAAGATCATGTACGCCGCCACCCTCCGCATAAGAATGATCACCCTGTACATTTTGTTTATGTTAATTCTCGTACGCATACCGAGAAACGATGCTGCCGGCAGCACCAACGGCAAGACGATAAAAATATGTTTCTACGATCGTTCGGCTCGGCGTGGAGGAGGCGTCAGCATGCACACAAGTGCAGAAACGAGCGTGCGATCGTTTGAGAGACCAACGGCTTGTCCAAAGAGATTTTTTTCTGGTGTTCTGGAGGATCAGCGCAGCGTCAGCATCAGTCTTTGCCGGTCCTCGCTGATCTTTGGTAGCCTCAACGCACGATAAGTTCCTGAACCGCAAGCAAGCATCATGATGCGATGGCGCGCTCCAAACCGGGTGCTTATCGCTACACTGTCGGCGATCGCCCTCTACTTCTTCCTGTCCTCGGGCTATCACGAGTACGAGCAAAGCGGTGTGCTGCCTCACACGAAGCCGGAAGATGTGTGGGACTTTCTGGCCGATTTTAGCCACATGAAGCGGCTCAACCCAACAATGTAAGTCTACCGCTAGCTCACGGGTCTGATCGATCGTTAACAGATTTGCGTTCTACTTTGAAAATGCCTTTTCAGCTTGGACTTTAAGGTAATCTCGGAGAATGGCTACAGAAACGACTGGAAGTACACGGTTTCGTACGAAGAGAAGCTCTCACACTGGCCCTACACGTACAACCAAGGACTGGGCCACTACATGGTCACCAAGCTGTCCGAAGAGAACGGTGGCGTGTACTCGGTCGCCTCCAAGCACCGTACCTGCTTCCTGTCCGGTCTATTCTGTCGTAAGATCGCATCTCGCCGCTCCCTAGATTTGCAATTTAAATCCATTTTCTTTCCTTTCTTGTCCACTGTCCAGCGCAAGCTGAAGGAGAGTTCACGATAAGGCGCATCAACGATCACGATACGCTGGTGACCGAGCTCGTTCGCTACACGTGCCCGTTCTTCCTTGGTTCTTTCTGCCGGCGCGAGGTGGTGTATCAGCGGCACGAAATCATGAGAAAACTAAAGGAACACTTTGAACATCTGCGCCATCAGAAGATGCACGCAGCGAGAGGTCATCGATGAGCGGGCGGTGACGATTTCTTTCTAGACTAAGTTTTTACTGAAATCATGCACCGATACACGAGTCTCGCACTTTGCTTGATAACATGATTTTTTTATTGATATAAAATTTACAATGAAGCTGCTTAGTGAAGCTGATTAATATGTATGCCATAAATAAAGCACATGACTCGTACAGCAATTTATATTAATTTTTGGGAAAAGCAATCCTAAAAACTGGATTTTTTATAAAATCAGTTAATAAAACTGAATCCGAAATACTTTGAAAAACTTAACTAAAGCCTAATCACTCATCGCTTAATGATACCAATTTTCGCAAAAGCCTAAATATATGTTCTGATCCCTGAAAGAAACCCGCGTCGCAGCAGATGTGAACAACCTAAATTAATTAAAAAGCCTAAGTGAACCTGTTGCCCAAAGAAATGTGCAGCCGTTCGAGGATAGTTGAAAGTGCAAACACGCGTTGTTACATATCTTGATCAATTATAGGATCATTTTGTTTTGTGCACTCAATAAATTAAACTTAAGGTTTAAAAAAACTAAATCGTATACTAACTTGATAAAATAAAGGTTTAAAAAATTATCTGAATTAGAACGCACTACTTTCTTCCCTTTCTTTCATTACCTTTCAAAAGATCTCTACCGCGAAGACCGGTAGCTCTAGCCTGTGTCCGGCTACGTTCCGACTCTTGGAACTCTTCGTCCAACTTACGACGTCGTTTAGATGGTTCTCGTCCACTAAACCGATCACCTATCCGTCGCCGGTTACCATCGCTACCACCTAGGTGAGGTGATGGCTTACCTCTGGTTGGTGTGTTGCTATTGCTGCTGTTCGGCGATATGGAGGAGGTTGGTGTCCGTTTGCCCAACCACCCTGATGATGAGGGCGTCCTGTTCAAACCACCGGCACCACTACCAGTTCGACGGATACTACTGTTACTTGTGCTGCTCTGTGGCGTACGCTGACCTTCCAGGGCCTTCGTTTTACAGGCATCCGATTCATCATCCACCAGATCAATCACACCTTCACTGGCCTCAATAATCTCGACCACATCATCATCATCATCATCCGACAAGTCACCTTCGATCCGGAGAACCGGTGTACCCGGTAGCCCCCCGGTAGCATCGTTCTCCTGCACGACAATCCGATTGGGGAAGGCCGCGTTTTTGGTGATTTCGAACACATTCTCTGCCAAGCGCGTTCTCTGTCGCTGTCCAAAGGCAGGCGAATCGGCAAAAATATCAGCCGATGAAAGGTTGAGTTCCTGCGAAGGTCCTACATCGCAACCGATGGTAGCAAGAGGCAGTGGAGCTGTGATAAGCTTCGCAATCGGAGTGCTACAGTGCGTTAACGTGCGTGGTAACGGCACGGCACGTTGTCTGTCTTCACTTGACCGTTTGGAGGTACTCGGTGGCAATAGATTACCGGGTGATTTGACCAACATATCCGTAATAGAAATCTCCGCGTCACAATCCGATTCAAGCGATGCCGTATCATTGTCACTGTCCCCGAAGAGGGACGGCGATTTCAACCGTTTCGCTCTCGCATCAGATGAGGAGGAAGAAGAGGTGATAACAACCACGTCAGTACCGGACGCTGGTTTCTGGCCATTCGGTATACTCTGCTCAACAACACTTGCCGCCGAAGAACTGGAACATGCCGGTTGCTGGAACTTATCCATCGGAAAGCAATACCGATCTTCCTCCACATCCGTCACGGGTTGGTGGTCTTGGTGTGTATTGCTGCACGAAATCGAACCCTGGCCCAGTTGTAGGAACTCCTCGGAATCGGCATCGAGCGTTTCAGGCACAGTCGACACCGGTACACCGATCACGGTTTGCTGGGATCCCATCACTGAACCATCGGTACTACTTCCTGATTCAACCCGTAATGCAGGCATCTGTTCGGTGTCCATTTCAAACGGCTCGAACAGCGGTTCACTGAAGGTCGCTTGAACGGTGCCCACGGTTGCCGACTTGCTGGTTTCACGATCGATTTCATCCGGTTGTCGATCCATTGCTGGTTTTGTGGCCTCCGTTGCGTTGTCCGCTTGCGGTGTCATTTCGAAGCTACCGAAAGCAAACAGAGGACTATCGTTGGTATCTTCTTTCTTCAGGGTTGCAGCTTCCGAATGTGGTGCAGTTGCTGCTACCGGACAGCTCTTATCGCTCTTCCCCGTTAACCGGCCGTCCGCTGGCGTACTCCAGGCGTTAAATCGTCTCTGGAATTCCTCCTTCACAACCATTGGCAGCACTCGTTGATAGTTGCAGGTGTATCGTCGCAAAAGCAGCGGTCGCAGGCAGAGATACGCCCGGAAACGATCTCGTTTCGTTTGTTGCTTGTCGAACAGCTTACTCAGGGATGCCGCTCTCGTTGGTTCACAACAGAACGGTAACCGATCGGAGAGCTCAGTCGGATGATTGAGCAAGTTGATCGAGCACAGAAAAATGAAACGTTCCACCTTGATCGAACGCAGCTTCGCTAGTTCCACTCGAGTAGCAAAACGATTCGTCTCATCGACGACGATGTAATGCCAGCAAGATGCGTCCGTTGTCGATTGTGCCAGCTCCTGATGTGTTTTCACCAGTATCCGGGAACGTACCGGTCCGTCCACTACAAGCAGCTCCAGATGGTACGCCCAATAGTGTGCTCGTTCTCTGCTGGAACACAAAACCATTGAACGTGTGGCAGGATCGTTAGCGACGGCCCTCAGTAGTGCCACCACTTGATGACACTTCCCTAGTCCCGGTTCATCGTTCAAGAATAATCCTGTATACTGATGGGAAGAGATGGGAGCCCTCTTTGTAGTGAATCACCACCCCTCGGTCACGGTTCTATTATTACGTACCTCACTTCGAACCTGTTGGTACATGAAGCGGACACCCGCCAGTTGATGGTCGGCCAGCTGATTCACCAAATCCTGAGGCACAAAAACTCCACGTTCACGGTCCAGGTAAAGGGGCGCTAGCTGCTGCACGATCACCACCTCCTCGGCCCTTGTTGACAAACAGCGCTCGGCCATTCGCTGGCGCCCGCGGTGGGGTGGGTGGCTGAGCTCTTGGCGCCAACGGCAGCTGCTTCCTGCAGGGATATCACCATGGCAACGTTGCTCTCTGATCGGGGATTAACCGAAGGAACAGCTGTTCCTGGCGATTTAAATACATCGTAGCCTCCTTTTTGTCCTCACTTACCAATGCGTGACCAGTAGCTCAGTTTGAGCAAAACAGGTAACCAACAGTGAACAACCGATTTCGGCGACACTTTATGTTGTTTATGCGTGTGGAAAAAGATTTCAAACATAATTTCCAACAGAAAAGTGATGCACGTAAAATAATGATAAATTAAAGAGTGAAACGGTCATTCACTTCACCTGAATATCCATTTGCCACCAGATCGCTAGTTGCGTGGCGGAGCATAATTAACGAAGGCGGGTGTGTTCTCGTGTGCGGCAGTTTAGAATGTAGTGCGTGCGGCTCCAAGAAAGAGATGCAAGCGCCACCGCGTCGTCAACAGCCGCGCCCCACACCACCAGCGATCGGTCGATCAGGAGGGCAGGAGTAATTAGCGGGCATAAACAAAGCTTTCCCCACACACCGTGTCTGTTCCCGTGCCGAGCTGTGCGTGCGGCTCATCGTTTCCAGAAAAGCGAATCGGAAAATGTTCCCAGAGTGCCACGGACGTGTACCACAGAATCGTCCCCCCCGCTGCTAGTGTTTTTTTTCGCTCGTTCGGTGATCAACAGCAGCAGCGGAAATGGTGACCGTAATTTGTCGATCATCCCTCCTGGCGGTGCTACTTATATCGGTGTGTACCCGGATGGTGGTTACCGAAAAGCGATCCTTCTTCGGTTGCTATGAACGTGATCGCTTTGCCCGGCTTGCCATGACGACCGATAGTTTGGACGAGTGCGTCAACAATTGCGAAGAAAGCTTCCATCGGTAAGGAGGGGGAGACGGAGAGTGGTGGCGGTGTTCTTTGTTGATCGCTGGAACGCCGTGCGTGGGAACCGTGTCATGCACCATTAACAGCATCATCGAAGGTGACTCATGTTTTTATGCTCTTTTCCCGTTTACAGATATGCGGTGCTGTCCGATTCTCGGTGCAGTTGCACCAACACGATCCGTACGCGTGTCGTCGAGGATCGCGAATGTGGACTGGCCTGTGGCAAACAACCGGACATGAGCTGTGGTGGGGTGAATGCGCAAAGTTTATATGAAACCGGCATCGAAGTGGCCGGTCCGGTGCGTAATCTGCGTCTCGAGAACAGCAGTAAACAGGAAGCGACCATCACGATCCGCTGGGATCTACCAGCGGAAGACGGTGCTCAGGTGGAACAGTTTCAGATCATTGCCGAAGCGACGCGTTCGTACGCGAGCTATCGGATCCATCCACTGCGATGGTCCCTACCGAACACCACCAGCACGTTCGAGCTGTCCAACCTGACACCCGGTACGGATTACAACGTAACGGTCGTTTCATTGTCCCCGAAAGGGGAAGGTGGTCGAGCCAGCATACTAGGTAGCACGGAGATCGGCATTCCCGACCCAGAACCCGAAGAACCGATCATTTTGCGTCGCCTTGGGTCAACGATATTGATCAAAATCCCGCGAGCGATCAACAATAACGGTCCCGTTAGCTACTATCGCGTCGTGGTGCACTACGTTAACGGGGAGCTGATACAGCAGATCGACGAAAGTCAACTGAACACGTTTCAGAAATCGAAGGAAAACCGAGTCCCGTATTATATTGCCGCCGAACTGGAGATGAAGGATGACGATTCGCTTCACTTTACGGTCGGTGATGGGCGAGAGTATCGCAGCTACTTCAATCCACCGATCACGGTCCGAGCGCACGTGCACATCTCGATCGGTGTGGTGAGCGTTCGGAATCACGTCGTCAAGGTACGCTATGCGACGACCACACACGAGCAGCACCAGTATCCCGATCATCAGCACGTGAATCTGAAAACGGTGGAAATCGGTAAGTGCCGGCCTAAGGCATTGTGCTGTCAGTGATGCTAATTCTCTTAATTCTGTCTTCACGCTCTTCCGCTAGAACGAAACGAAACACTCATAACGATCCTTACCGTCGCCTGCATCCTGTTCGGTATCGTGCTAACGGCGGCCATCATTCTCTACATCTATCTGCGTTACAAGACACCTTCCGCGAATCCACGGCCCTTTGCCGATCACCACGAGCTTACGCTACAAGGCCCCATCCTGGAGGTGGAGAACAATGGCTTCATGCCGGACATTTACGAGCAGCGTGGATTCGAAGCGGAACTGCGTGACATAATCGATGGGCTGGAGCAATCGAAGCATCACGCCCGGAAGTACCTTAGCCTGAACATTAACCACATACTGGGTAGTGGAAAGTATGGTGATGTACTGGCCGGTAGCTTACAGCAAGGCCAAGACCAAGACATACCGGCACATGTCCACGTCGTCACGGACGATATGGAGAGCGTAGATCAAATATCTTTTTTGAATGAATTCCGACGTCTGACGGCACTGGAGGAGCACGCCAATGTGATCCTGTTCCTGGGTGTCTGTGTAACGCCCGACTGGTGCTATCTGCTGTTTGAGCAGATGCAAACGACGCTGAAGCAAACGCTCCTGAATGCCCGCGTCCCGAGCAACGTGAATAGTGCAAAGTTTTCGACCATTTCGGAGGAGATCGTGGTTAATATACTGTGTCTGGTGTGCGATGGTATGCAGTTTCTGGCGGATAATAATGTAAGTAACGGAATCTAGGAAGCACGTGGCTTGGAGGTAATCGTGATCTTTCCCTCTTCCCTGGCAGCTGATGAGTAAGAAGCTGTGTGCTCGCACCGTATACGTGAACACCAAATTCGAGGTCAAGGTAAGCGCCTTCGGTCCTCCGTTGTACGCGGAAGGAACGGAGAAATGCATCGACATTGCACGCTGGCACGCACCGGAAGTTATCAAGTTTCAGAACCATAGCGTGAAAGGGGACGTATGGTCATTTGGTCTGCTGATATGGGAGAGCTGCTGCCTAGGTGCAACACCGTTCGGGTCGACGACCACGGACAATCTGTTTGCCGCCATACGGGCCGGCCAGAAGCCGGAACGGCCCGCGTTCATGTTCGAAGACCTGTACCAGCTGTGCCTGAACTGTTGGGATTTGGATGCGAGCGATCGGCCCAGCTTCATCGAACTGCGCAACTATCTGCGACAAACGCTACCGATGCTCCGGTACTTGCTATCGTTCGAGCGAAAGCAAAGTTTACAGTTGCCCCCGTACTTACCTCATCTGGAAATGGTCGAATGATGCTAACAAGAGTAGTCTAAAAGAACAAAACATTCCGTCCAGCGCGTGGGCATCCCAACGATGCCCGCGCTTATTAAATGTTAGTTTAAAGTTTATTTTTTTACTCTTAATAAAGAAAACACCTTAAATTGTAAGTTTCTAAAAAATAACGGATGTGGCTGTTCTATTTCGAGAAAAACTGTTCTAATACGCCTTCTGCGACTGTTATACCGGTTTGTTTGTTTACGTCCAATGTTCTCTCCCGGCCGCTTCAGCAATTTTCCAATTTTCCTAGTTTGTGCGCGCGTTTCCCGATGGAGCTAGTGGATCCAAGTAATCCGCAACTGCTGGCGGAGCTCGTGAATGGCTACCGCATGCTGCTGCAGGAACAGATCACACAACATATCAAGACACACCGCGATCACCTGGTTCGCATGAGGAAACGGTTCGCACAGAAGCTCGCCCGACGCCTAGCCCGAAACTACGAGCTGTTCCGGAGAAAATGGCGCCAGTTGCCGCTGGAGAGCAAAATTACCCCTCCAAAACCCATCCCGAAGAAGCCGGTTCCACCCCCAATCAAACAGTACAGCCGCCGATGGTGGAAAAGTGTCGCCAACGGGAAGGAACACTTTAACGAGGAGCTGTTCCGCATGGATTACGCCTGCTTCCGGCTGCTGTGCGAGCGGCTAAACGATGAACTTGCGGCCGAGTGCATCACACACCACTGGATACCGCTATCGAACGAGACGAAGGTCGCTATCGCGCTGTATGTGCTGGGCACGGGAGCTGACTATCGGAAAGCGGGCGTCGAGTTCGAGGTGCCCATCAGCACGGTACACAAATGCCTGTTGACCTTCTGTAACGCGGTGGTGTACGTGTTCCTGGAAGAAGAGGAGCTGATCTATCTACCAGTCGATGAGCATGCCGATGAGCTGGAGAATGTGGTGGAGGAATTTGAACTGCAGGCCAACATGCCGCGCGCTATGGGTGTCCTCGATTGCATGCATATTGCCATCGCCCCACCAGAAGAAGAACCGGAGTCCTACATCAACAGCAACGGATGGAGTTCGGTGATACTGCAAGTGGCAGTGGATAGCAATGGCTGGTAACTAGGACAACCGCCCCCGGCGGTGTTGCTGCATGCTTGATCTCTCATACGTGATTGTTTCCTTTCAGCTTCATGGACGTATCGCAGCACTCTGGATGCACAAATGATGAAACCGTCCTCTTCGAGTCACCGATTTACGAGACGATGGAACGGCAACAGTTTGTAAGCTCTTAGGTCGCACCGGAAACAATACGCCAATGCCAATCTGATCGATCCGTTTCACCTTCTTTCAGCCAACGATAATGCTAAACGACAAGCCCCTGAATCCGTTTCTTCTGGCGGACAGTGGATATCCGTTGCTCCCGTGGCTTATGACACCGTACCATGGGGAGAACCTGTCACCGGCGCAACGATCGTTTAACGTTTACGTTGCCCGCGCTCGAGCCATCGCCAGTAAGGCGTTCGAACGGTTGACCGGTCGTTGGAAGCTATTGCAAGGTACGGTACACCTGGGCATTAACATCGTACCCACCGTCATCATGGCGTGCTGTCTGTTGCACAACTTTCTGGAGTTCGAAAAGGCACCGTACATGGACCAGTGGAGCGAATGTGCGATCGAAGCGGATGCTGTCCATGAACAGCCCATCTGGTTGAGCCCCATTCTGAATGAGGAGGGCGAGGAAATCCGGAACCACTTGAGTGCGTACATGGAGGACAATTTCCCCGTTGTGATCGATGATATTTAAAACAGTTCGCTGCGACTTTTCATTGTATTTTTTATTACCAATATTAATAGCTAATACAACATGAAGATTTCCTTACTTAAATTGCTTTATTCGATTATCGGGGCTATCGCGGACTGCCCTCGCTGGCTAGTTCCGCCCGCTGGTCTTCCATAAAATCCCTTAGCCGCAGGAAAAATGCTTCCATGTTTTCCTCCATTAGCTCTTTCATGGCCAAATTGATCTGTTGCATGTACTCTTCCTCTCGCTTGGCATGCAAATTGAACTCATAATCGATTAACCGTTTCTGGGTGCGAAAGAACTCGTCGTTGAGATCATGCTTGCTGGCAGGGATCGCCGACTGCAATCGGTTGGGTCGTTTCGGTACGGACAGCAACCGACGTCTGGCATAAACGCGGGCACGGGGGGTTCGTACGGGCGGGTCATCAATTTCTTCCTCTTCCTCCTCCTCTAATCTATCTTCCACGGTTTCATCCGGCGCGCTATCCGGCTCCTCGAGCGCTATCTCCATGTGTATGCTTTCGGAGGACGGGCTTCCTTCGGTAATGGTGCCATACCGCCGGTTTTTAGCTTTACCCGTAGGAGTCGATAGCTTAGGCTGGATTGTGATTTGGCGCGGCGGTTTCCGCTTCGTAAAAGCCAGCAGCTCATCCATCTCGTCGTAGTACGGGAAAAGCTGGCGTTCGTTCTGGCTGTTGCTGCGTTTCGCTACCATGTGCAGGTTCTTCAGGTTCTTCCAGCGCACCGATATCTGCTCGTACGTTTTGTGTCGGAAGCCCCGCTCGATCATCATTTTCTCGATTTGTTGGTAGATTTGTACGTTGTTGTTGTGCTTGGTGCTGAACTGCTGTACGAAATTGTTGTCCAGCATGATCTGCAGCATCTCCTTCGTCTCCTCGTACTTCCACACATTCCTTCTGTTCTCTTTGCTCATCTTTTCACACCGCCGATTACTGGCCGGGCCACAAACTAGAACGCAAACTAGAAATTGTTCACGAATCGCACGAGAATTCACGAAAACGGTCAGGACGCTTCAGGACGTAAACAATAACATTGCGCCTTCTGTCCTGTCAAGCGGCTGTCACATCGGGCAGTGACAGCGCGGGAATAGTTCAAATTCAAACGCAAACCGGTTTTTTGCTAAACATTTCGTTTAAATAGTTTTATTTGTACACATACTTGCTTCTGGACAAAGTGATTTCGGATTGCTTAGGAAAACGAATTCGGTAACTTCGGAAAAACGGGAAACGGAAGAGAACGTTCGTGCGCGGCACCACTCGCACCACTGCTCCACCACCACTATGTACAATTGGATTTATTACAACAAGTCCTCCCTGCCGCCATTTCGCCTTCGACAATCTGCTCCGCTGTACTACGTCGGCCGCACCAGCACCAGGTATCTCGTGTGCACGTAAGCGAATGATTGTAACAGAACGGCACACAGCACGACCGTAACACCGGACGCCAGGTGCTTACTGGCCGATCCACTGAACGTGGCATTACAGCACTGGGCCGCAAAGTTGATAACGCTCGGATAGTAATGGTTCCAGAACTTGACCGCCCCGAAGCTCATCGTCGTGTGATCGCTCATGTTGAACGACCGATCGATGATGAGCACGCCCGGCTCGGTGACGGTGAATTTCTCCCACCGAATGTACACCCCGACCTGTGTCGGGTTGGTAAACTTGGCAAAGTTGGCCCACATGGTCATCACGATGTCGGCCACCCGCTTGTCGGCGCTATCCCACTGCATCTGATCGGCCAGCGCCAACCAGTACGGCATGCCCCACAGGAAGATCAGCTCAAAGTTGTGCGGCACTCCGACCCACTCAGGAATGTCCTTCAGTGCCACCGCCGTCCGTGGTTTGATGTCGAACCGATACACGTACGTGTCCGCCTGCTGGCTCATGTGCATGGCCAGCTCGATCGTCGGTGCCACGTACTTCCGCTCCGTCGCAAACTCGATGTACTTCCGGCGCAGTGCCAACGGATCCGTGGTCGGTGGGTACGGTTTGTACTGATAGTGGACGGCCTCCATCACGATGTCCATGTTACCACCGCACAGCGTCTCGTTAAAGTCCATCTCGGCCAGATCGTTCATAACGACGTCACCGAGCAGCGTCTCGAACATCTCCACACCGAGCCCATGCTCGACCACGTCGCCCATGGTCAGCTCCAGCACCTCCTCCATGTCCGTGTGGCCGATCAGGAGCGGTACCTTGCGCAGCTTACCCTGGTGGACCAGCATGCTCGGGTGGTCCGAGATGAAGGGTGTGGTCGTGTTGCTGAGACCCCGATCGATCACCGGACCCCACTCGATGGGCGGTGAGTTCTCGGCCAGAACCTGGGCATCCGCCCGCCGCAAACAATCCATCAGCTTTGTGGTCGGCCGACGATAGCACCCGAAGGATGTCGCCAGCTCGTCCAAAGCGGATGCATATTGCTTGGCCGGTCGGACGCTCGAATCCATCAGCACACTGCCGGACATCAGGATCGCCTTGTGGAACATATCGTCCGTCCATTCGCCCGACATCAGGTGTAGACCCACGCAGATTGCCCCCGTGCCGTGGCCCATAATCGTAACCGATTCCTCGTTCCCGTTGAACAGCCGGATGTTCCGCTTCACCCAGAGCAGGGCAGCCGATTGGTCCATCAGGCCAAAGTTGCCCGGTGCTTCACCGTCCACGCTGGTGAAAAAGCCAAAGATTCCCAACCGGTAGCCCACCGTCACGACGATAATCTTCTGCTTAAACACCATCTGGAACGGATTCAACGTGAACGGTGTATCGCCATCGAAGTCACCCGTGGGAAACGTCACCAGCACCGAGTAACCATCCGTGGGCATTGTTGCTGCAAGGAAATGGAAAGATAAAAACGTTAAACTACAAGTCAAACACTTTAGATTTCAATTCGTTGTCGGGTGCTTATCAAGTTATCACACGCGCAGTTCGGTTCAATAGTTGATTGATAGACCTTTCTTTCTTGGAAAACGATCGGAGGCTAATTCCATGTGACGTTTCTAACAATCCGAAACCAAAGCCTACTACCGATTAATACGATTCCCTTTCAGGGGAACACAGCGGAGAGCGTTCATGCGGCGTCATCGAACGGGTTCAAACACACATAAATCATGTGTTCGGCGGCTCCAGGACTCCTGCACGTACCCGGGCCCCAATGAGGTTTGCAAATTCATGCCCATACACAGGCAAGTGCTGCTTGGAAGCTACTAACCTACTAGCCACTGGCACTGGCTAGCCGTCGCCGTCGTTTCGGTTCGTTGAACTCCTTCTCCGGAAACGGCCTGGTAGCCTGGTCAGGGCCTAGCAGCGTACAGCGCACAAACCACGGAGAGCGTGCTGGACCCTTTCCTTGGGCGGGCAGGTTTCTTGTAACCGACCCCGCGTCACGCTTTCCGCTGACTCATGAGCATTTCCAGGCTAGCAAAAGGGACCCTCTGCGGGACCCGTAAGGGCCCGTATCAGTTCGAGCCGATCTTGAAATATTGATGTAGGGTTT
>NC_064878.1:64663548-64681048 GCF_943734665.1 Anopheles aquasalis | reverse complement strand
AGACAGTGAAAAGTTAAAAATTAAATTAAAACCTCAAATCAAACCTTGCCCTCTCCCACTCTGCCATTTGCCCACCAGGACTACACCGAAAGCCAAAGTTACCCGTTCACGCACAAACAATTATCTTCCCTAAACATCCGCTCCACGCCGGAAACTGCGAAGAAAATTTAAACTTTCGCCAAACCGCAGCCGATTACAATCAATTACAAAGGCCCCTACCCGGGCATGCAAGAGCCCCCCACCGGGGGCTCGATAGAACTCTCGCACGCACACCGCAGCTCTGGCAGTGTAGGAGTGTAGGAGGCAGTTGGCCACTTAGCGGCTCAATTATTGGAACTTTCTGCGCCCGTCCACACCCGGTTTGTTATCCTTCGCATCCGCTTAGAGCGTTTTCCGATTCCGTTGGCGGTCCTGATGGTAGAAACGTAAAACCGATAAAGAATCAATTACCGGTTCACCAAAAAGGGTTAACGGTGCGGTGCGTGCGAGTTGAAGGTTTTTGGAGGTTGAACAGTAGCGCTCTATCCGAGAATAGGCTAGTTCCCGTGAACTTCACCCCCAGGGATTTGGCCCTGGGAAAGAACCAAAGTTTTAGTGCACCAATTACAGTGACCTTCAACCGTGGCTCTGGGGCGTGCACGATGCAGACCGGTGGCACTCTGTTTTCTATAAAATTTCCCTTAAATTATTTCTCGGAACAGATTCCCTCACCAGACGCTCATTCTTGGTATTTTAAGATCCACCATCGGGCGCCGGTAATCCCCGGTGTAATGGGGGTTCGTGCCGTAAATCAGTCGATCTTATTACCATTTTTATGATCGTCCGTCCATGACATCGACCGGGGAAGGTGTCGCACCTAGTTTTTTTTTTCTCCGAATACCATCATCGCCTCCACCCGATTAATCTGGCTTTTCTTTTGTGACTTAATTTTCCTAGGCACTGGGAGCTGATTTAAGATTCCGGAGAGTTTTCCTTCCTTCGCAAGTGACGGTTGCGCAACCAGCGGGTCGTCTGGTACGGTTAATAGCTTCTGGCCACAACGGTCGAGTTCAGGGTCGGCCGATGCGTTATGTAAAGACGCTAAAAGAACAACAACGGAGCTGAGTGTGAAACCAGGTCTGATTGATGTTGGAATTGGCTGATGAGATTGTGTGCCCAACACTGTTCACTGCGTTGGGTCACCAATTCAATGTCAACGCCTTCGTGGTACCTTCGTGTTAATTTCAGTTTCCGTTGGCTAATGAAGATCGTATGGCCAAATGTTAATACAATCAATTTCCTATTTTTGTGTGCTTTGCGATCCCAATCGAGGAATCGAGGTAATGTTGATCGATTTGCACAAATGAATTTCCATGCAAAACGAGAATAATTCTTAAAACCGTCACGAAACAAAGTGATTCGAGAGCATAAGCTCAACAACACGTGTTTCATCATTTAACCAGAGGATTTTTAATATAAGGTCGCCGCGCTTATGTAAATCGAAGGCTAGTGAACGCTACGGTTCACTGACAAAACTCACGTGGTCGTGTGATTCGAAATCGAAAGAAACAACGCCCCGAGAACACGCAGAAAGAACAACAAACCATCCTTCATGCATCGAATCGATTGCGCGCGAATCCGTGGCCCTGGCAACCGGAACTACTACTACTACCAGCAACACCAGCAGCACCCCGTTCGAACCAGACGCGCCCTCTCGACGGGAGAAATGCATTCCAAAGCGCAAAATACTACAACCAAAATACTCACACAGCACCACCAGCAGCAGCGCAGCCTACTTTTATTTCAGTGGTGGGTAGCAGGCGGTGGTGGGTCGTCGGTTAGACAGTTTGGACAGTTGAACAGAATAGCGCAGGAAAGGTGAAGGAAGAAAAAGAAGTTTGGCTTCCGATACTTCGAAATGTAGGTTAAAATCGGATATCCATAGGGATGACTGCCCGTGGTGTTTCCACTTTTTCGCTCTGTGTTCGCGGCGAATCCAAATCCAGACCAGAATTCAATATTTTGCTTCGCGCGAAGCGAAGACGGTTACATTCGCTCGACACTTGCGCTGATTGCGATTTAATAAAGGATGGTTTCATCACTTTAATTGGATTGCAGAATTTTCGGAGACTTTTTTTAGAAGCAATTCAACTCTAAACACGCAACGTAAACACTATCTTTAATAAGGATTTTAGTTTCTTTGCCATGCTAAAATTTACATCTAATTATTGGCAAATATTTGAATTACTTTGCGAAAGTAAAAATAAAACACTTATAAATTGTTTTACGAAGTAAATCACGTCCAAATGACTTGTTAATAACTGGAAAAAAAGATTTAATTTGATCCATGAAGTCATATTCTTTATCCAAACTGTCCGTGGTTCAATGACTCTAAAAAACTAAATGCTGAAAAACATCCTGTCAGTGACTCAGCCAACACGTTATGATCGCACCAGGAATTCACTAATGACGCTTCGTTATGCGCTCCACTACAACCTGTTATTTTGCGTTAAAATAGTCCTAAGGTATGCGATCATCATCTAATGTGCTGACCACTATCCGCTTGCTGACTTTCCTGGCCAGGAGAAATGGATCACCGTCACCGTAACAGTTTTAATGATGAACTACCCATCCATCAAATGAGCAGTAATCGCAGTTGATAGTGTTCGTGGCGCTTGAAATTAAGAACCACCGTTTTCATCCACCATCCACCGAATGAAGCGTCCATCAGGTAGGTGAAAGCAGCAGCAGAAGCGAAGCCACGCCTAGCAGATCGCTATCATCGGGTTCGTCAGTCCCGCGATACACCGCATCACCAACACATTTGGTCACCAACAACGCACTTGGCAAGCTCGCACCGTGGCCACGAGCCAGTAATTAGCATTATGCTGATTTGTTTCTTTTACGATGAAGGGGAGAAGGGTGAGATAACTGCTACACTTGAATCCCCGCGGTACCCGGTAAACGGGAGCGTCCCAGACCGGAAACAGTTTAAGGAACTGCACGATCGAGGACGGTACGGAGTTGACGGCGAGTTGTGCTGATTGGAATGCTTAGATAACGGCGGAGAGGAAAGTATGCCAAGTATGGCACCGTATGCTAGCATAGAGATAGCGTTGGCTCAACTTTGTGAAATATACACCGCCACCCGGGACACTGCGATAAGCGATCGCGATCGCGAGCGCAAAATGGAGGCGCATGGTATTCGCGCAAACAAAAAAAAACGAACTTTCCGTGATGAATGGAGGGGTAATTGTGGAAATGTTCACATTCCTTCAGCCCCGCTAGGAACGGTGTCACTTTCCGGGCATTCCGTTGAAGCACAGACGCAGCTATTCCATAAATCTGTCACCTCGCTAGTGCCACCACGTGCTAGCTAAGCGGTGTTTGCATATTTCTAAATTATTCCAACCCAAAAACCCGCACAGCACACGAAATGCATTTTTCTCCGTTCGAATAACGTGCGCTTTGTCGTGCGGGAAGTGAAAACACTCGGCCCAGGGTGCCCACAGACTGTTCGCGGTTACGGTTTCCCTTTCCGGTTCACCCGGACACGGCTAGCGATGCAAAAGGGCCCAAAAGCGAACCACACTAAAGCGCTAGTACACACATATGGCCAGGGGATTGTTTATTTCCACGCCGAACGCCAACAATAAACATATTCCTTCGTCTTTTTCAGCCGTCTCTAAAGCAGGTTCCTGCTAGACTCAAGCCGTGAATGGAGAAGTCAATGGCCATAAAATGAAAATTTGACTCGAACTTAAGGCCACGGGACACAAACACCGCGTTGGTAGCCGTAGAGGATTTATGATTCTTCCTTCCACGCGCCGTATTTACGGTTGGTCGTCGTCGTCGTGACAGAGGTGAAGGCTCGCGACGCGTTGGTCAAGCAACGGTACAAGGAAAGCTGACCACACCACGACTTTCTATCCACCCTGGGGCTCTCTCGGATTGAGCAAACTGCCTTGGCAATGGTAGCAAGCTGCAGGTCATTCTACGGTCCGTTTTGACCTCTTCTGAGTGTCAGCAAAGGTTCTTTGAACTCCCTTTCAAGTGGTTCGTTGGAATTCTGAGTGGCTCTGTATCTAAAGTCGATCTCAAAGACGAGATATCAATCAAACACTCCTCGCTCACTCGCCTCGCTACTTACTGTCCGGTATGTAGATGTTGAGAAAGAGACAATCCTCGTCGTACTGCCGCTCCGTGCCTGCATCGTCGTTCATCTGGATGAGCTCCATGAACAGCTGGTTATGGCGCCGGTGCGTATCCCGTGGCATATGCCAACAATGCGGTGCTGGGCTCGTGGCATTCTTCACACCCTCCCAGCTCGGCAGATTATCGACGACCGGTGGCGTGAAGCGCTTTTCGCCGACCGGTGCCTGGGCGTACGGTAGCCCAAGGTACGCCACGACTCGCTGCGTCCGGAACATCTTCATGTACATGCCCATCACCGTGCCCTGGTCCGGGATCGTCACCGTCGGTGGGTCACGACCTGCGGCACCTTGGCACCGGAGCATCACCAGCGCAACCAGCACCACCATGCACCGGCTGCTCACCTCGAACCTCGTTCTCTCCATCATCATCATGCTTTTGATTTCACTTTCACGTGTCGGCCAAGCCCGATTCTAGTTGCTAGTTGTCGTCGTCGTTGTGGTCGTGGCCCCAGCTCAGCACAGCACAGCACAGCAAGTAGTTTAAAGAACTAGAACACCACTAGAACACCTCGGTCACGGTGCGCCCGTTGTGGAGGAATGTGGAGCAGCATTCGCAGGGGATCGAATCACTCCCCACGCGATTGGCAACCAGCCAGTAAACAGCCAGCACAAACACCAAACAACAACGAAGTGCCGCGTGTGGTGCGCGGCGTGCCACACTTGATTGGCGCAAGAATCTCAGCTCAAGGGGCAAGGCGAACGACATACAACGAGAAATCGTAGGTACACAATTCGCACAATTCTAAGAATAAATCACGGAAACCTCTCAGATTTTTATCACGTCGCACGCACGCACGCACACAACCATCCCGGGGTTTTGTAACGACCGTACCACACCGCACTGGCTGGCTGGCTGGCGGAATCCCAAATGCGGACGAGCACTTCCGGTAGGAGGTCCTTTCTCGTCGGTGGCCCACGATTGAATGGTTGCACCCCGAGGGTCGTGTTCGAATGGTCGAGTACAGTGAGCGAGAGAGTGGTTCTGACTGACTTCGAATTCTCTGCACGCGATCCTGGTACCCCCGAGGGGAGGACCTAGTGTTGTGTGGGGTGTATTTGGGGTGCAAAAAATCCCCCCAAAAAACCTCCCCTTAACTGAAGTCACCCTCCACCCAGGGCAAACACAATCTCAGTTCTAGCCAGGTTCTGGCAGGGACCTTCATTGGTTGTGTAGGTAAACTGTTTGTATGTTTGGACACTACGAAGATGGATTGGTGAATGGGGCAGCATTTCGAGGGAGAATTGAACGTTTCCTTCATACCGGGGATCGGGATTTAAATTTGTGCACTGTGTAAACGTCAATTCAATTAAGCAAGGCCTTCTTGGATGTTGTTTTATATTTTAAAATTGTATTTTATGTATTTAAAAATGGAATAATCAAGTAAACCTTGGTCTCACACTAGAGCCTTGCCGGATTATACAAAAGACTTCAATTCCGGCAACGAACTAAAGAAACTCAAAGTTAACTCCTTGCAAACCGTTTGCAGCGTACTGTACGTGGTTCACGTGGTACAAACGACTTCTCCAGGAGTTTAGTATTGGTACCTTCCGTTCCTTGGAGTTCCTTTTGCTTACTTTTACTCTTCCACCTCTTCCTCTTCGCACCCACGAACCACGTTCGATGCTAAGCATGCTAAAGGGGTCCTAGTGCTGTTTGTTTGAGTGTAGTCGTGGTGGGCGACATGCAAATCAAAAGGCTTCGAGGGCTGTAAAACAAAGAAAGTCACCACAAAGGAACGTCTGGCCCGCTGCTCTGCTGCCTTCGTATCGGATCCCGATCGAAAATGAGGCCACAAGGAGTTGCTCCAAGGAGTACCCTCGTCTAATGACCTGCACGCGGAGTTCTCGCTCGCTCTCTCTCTCTCTCTCTCTCTCTCTCTCTCTCTCTCTCTCTCTCTCTCTCTGTGGCTCGGTGTAACTTAAGGCTTGCTTTGGCCTTTCTTGACGTGTGTAGGTGTACCGGCATTTTGGAGTTCGTCTTCGAAACCGCCACCTAAGCCAGTCGTGTGTGGAAGGATAATAATTGTATGTTACATTCGCTCTCCTTCTTCGTCGCTAGTGGGACGAAGGGAGCGACGCTTAATGTATTAAAAATGGCACGAATGCATGTGTCCCATGGTGATGGTTTACATTGGCACACCTTGCTTTTGGCTCTTTGTTTCCACAACATTAACTCTCCCTCCCCTCCCCCCTTCAAACGCCCGGCATCAGCAACAGTAGGCGAGCAAGGGAAGCGGTTGATGAAGTTGCTAGGGACCTGCCACCCCAAGGGTCCACAGTTCTCGGAGACGCTCACGCTAACGACATGACCGGTTGCTCGGACAGAAGGTGGAGACCAACGGTCACTTTCTACACACCCATGTTGGTGTGTGCGAGACCCGCGTGTGAGGTCATTGTTCTAATTGTGAAGCCGTTGGTCAGCACCCAAACCAAACACCGGTACGGAGCGAAAGAATGGGATTTGAAAGCTGCCCAAAGGAAATGGAGAGAACCGGGGAAAAAAACAGACCATCTTCGTCTACACATAGTGACCACCAGCGATCACATTCGTGATTCGTGATGAAATGTTATTCTTTTTGATGAATTCATTAATTCTAGGAGTTCACACTCCCCAATGCCACACCGGAATGCCTGTACACCTGATATATCATGTCTGTTTGGGTTGGTCAATTTGCTTGAAAGCCTTTTTTTGACAACCGGGCACGACAACCGGGTTTTTGCATGTCGCCAGACCTTGAGAAACGATGCGATGATGATGTTGACTGACATTTAATGCTCAACTTACACGGCGAAGGATTATCGCAAAAAATGAGGTCATGCGTGTAATTTGTTTGATATTTGTTTTGATAGTAATTCCATTTTAATTAGTGTTTTTTTTTCAGCGACAGCATAATTAAGGTAAAACATACAGGCCCGTAATCCCGTAATTATTGATGTATTACAATGATGCTTCAGCAATTTAATTAAGCTAATTAATTAATCTTGTTTTTGCTCATCATTACTTTGGGAAGCCCATTACGTCCATATTACTACTGTTAAGTAGTTAGGTTTGTTTCTGATTACGTCATTTGAAATTCAATAGTGAAACCGTAGTATGATTGTAAGGAATGATGCGAAGAATACCAAGTTGAATACCAAAGAGTGGAATTATATTCTGAAATGTTAAACAGAAGTAGAGTTAAACTTCCTTTCTTTTGAAGGAAACGGTTGATTAATGGTATCGTTTGTTGGTTGGGCAGTTTATGTTGAATATGTCACGACACAAAAAATGTGAAAAACGATTACAAAGATTTAGAAGCGGACGTTAAGGACAAGTAGCGTTCGGGTCAACGAAAAAAAAGGGAGTTGTGGACATTATTTTAATTAATGCAATTGCTGTTTTGGGATTGAAAATAAATAGGTTTCTTTTGTTTAAACAAAAAAAAGTGATTCAACACCCTAATAGTTTGAAATCAAATCTCCCTTTTAACGCCTTGTAGCTGTGGTTTTCATCAAATGAAGCACCTCTACCATAAAGAATTACTTTTCACCAAAAATAAAGTTAAAACAAAATCATTCCAACTGATAAAGGATCTTTTCAACGGTAGAAATTCAAACGATTTGCTCGGTGCTGCGCATGTCCTCGCCAAAGTTTCGCCCTCTACCAACCACTGACAGGAGTATCCTGCGGCGAACTAGATGAACATCCTCGCCACTAGCATCTTGTGGGGGGTCCTGTGGTTCACTCGGGCCGTCAAAATCCTCTGCACTCCGCGTGTCAAAATTCTATTGTTCATTGTGTACTCGCTCTGAGCGAGTGTAGGGGGAGGTGTGCGAAGGATAGGACGAATTTTCGCATCAGTCACCAGCAGCAGAAGCAGCAGCATCGGTAGTGTGCGTCCGTACAACAAACGCTGTGCTGTCCATTAAATTAGCTTCCATTAAGCTGTAGAGTGGGAAAAAAGAGGCAAAACAGAATCTTCGATTCAAGTGCCCAATAGTTGGAATTGATCTAGTGAACGTCTGGAATTGCCATCCTAGTAGGATTCCCTCTCCAGGCCTCCTTAGTAGGCTGAACAGCAGCATCCAAGTGAACCAGCCCAGCTCAAGTGAGCTGCTGCACACAAAGACGGCTGCTGCTGCTACTACTTTGATTGTTTTGCCATTTCTGCACTGTCTTTGGTGACGTGCACGGTATTGTTCTACCATCTGACCATCGAAAAAAGTGTCCTTTGGCTTCGCACGCAACAAGCAACGCACGGATTGACGCACACACGAAGCCCTGGTACGGTGATAAACGCGCATCGCTGCTCTAGAGGCCACCTTGCTGTACTTGCGTGCATGTGGGCAGTACTTCGTGATACGGCAGTCGGTTTGCTTGCCGAAATACACTCACTACAGAATGAGGCCAAAATGTCAATTATAATAGCGATTGTCTTCATGGGGTTGCTTGAGCTGGGTAAGTGTACGGTGAGGAAAAACTGAACCCACCGAAAAAAAACAACTTCGACCCCGTTCGATCCTGTTGCACAATCGGTCATCGGAGAGAGAGACAGAGAGGCTTTCCAGCTTTGACCGGACTAACGAATGCCATTGCCATTTCCCTTGTTCCTCTTTATGCCACGCGGTGCAGGCCGATCGCAATACCTAACAAACACTGTACATAAGACATCAGCTGCGACGGAGAAGATTAATGATCTGTGGTGCTACTCGTGCAATGCTACCGACGATGGCGAAACGTGCATCGAGCTGTCCTCTGGCAACAATATGACCTACGCTAAAAAGTGTAGCCCCGACGAGTACATCTGCATGGTAAGCGCTAGCTAGAACCATTTGACCTCCCTTCCGTTTTTCCCGTTCTTCTTATGCTCAGGTTGTGCCCGCGAGTGACAATCCGAGATGAAACATATGCGACAAGGCATATCTTCTTCACTTTCTCCTTCTCTCTCTCACTCACACATACAAACACATACTTTCTCTTCTTGTTCTACCTCCTCCTCCTCCCCAATCTCTGTTGGATCCATCCATCGTGGAAATGTGGGACAATGTGCGCGGATGGCACCGTATAATGCTCGTGACATAGAAATGCGTGTCGGCCATGAAAATCATGGGAGAGAGGAGGTGGGATGCAAAGTAACAAAGACAAATCGACAAAGCACCGTACATTCAGTTCGCGCCAGTAAACACAGTGTCCCGGAGGCGTGAAACCCGAGGCGGAAGTAAGCAGCAAAGGAAGCGATAGGAGAGTGTGTGAGCTTATTTACTGTGGCACGTGTGTTTGCCGAACAGTCCACCGGAACTGTCGTTTTGGGTTGCATCTGGTTGTCCTTTCGCTTCATTTCGCACCTCACTTCCCCATCGCAATGGTCTTGATCGAAGCATTATGATGATGAATCGATAAGCCCTTCCTGGTGCTAAAGTGCCCCCCCGGCAAGGCATTTAGCTGTGAGTGGACGCAGTTTTGGAGACCATGCACTGCTGTCCACTGCTACTCCCCGTCCCGGTGGCCTTGTTTTGGGTTTTGCGCGCTGTGACGTCAACAGTCGACCCAGTCACAATTCCTGTCAGCTTAATAAGGATAATGGAAGGTTATATGAGCGATGATGATGATGATGATGATGGTGATGATGTTAATTAAGATTGAATCGATATTTTGCCAGTCTATAACGCCACGTTCTAATTGGAGTAGGTGCAGCTACTGCAGGAACTAACTAATATACTTTTTCGCTTTATTTCCCTCTCCCTGTGATGCATTTACAGGTCAAACAGTTCTCCTACACGACCAGCACGGAAAACTCGACCTCCACACCGAAACTGTGGTCACTGGAGCGGCGCTGCATCAACACGTGCGAAGCCGGTTGCATAATCATCGGCGAACGGACGAAACTGTACGCGTGTACCAGCTGCTGCGAGAAGTCATTCTGCAACACGGGCCGTGCTCGATCGGTGAGCCTGATCGCAGACTTCCGGACACGCACGGCAGCCCTGATGGCGTTCTCGTTGCTAGTGATGTTTAGCGTAGGGAAACCGATTCTAGCACCGGGACCGATGCTCTAGCTGTAAGCCGAATATTCCAATTTCTAAACCAACTGGTCCAACTAGCTCTCCCCCTTCGGTCATCGTATCAGATATCTCCTTGCCCACTCTCTCCCCGAAATCAGAGGCAAGCAAGTAAGGGACCCGCAGACCGGGCCTCCAATCCCCTTTCCTTTTTTTTTTGGGGGGGTCGAGAAATGTACGAGAAGAGTTCAATTCTAAACGAGCAAAAGACGCGAAGGTGAAGACGAAATCGGAACGTATCTCCTCTGCACGCACTATCCTCAAGCTAAATTTAGGTAAATCGCAATCGATCGACCCATGATGGTGGACGTTCTCACGATCATCCAGCACAACAACCACATTATTCGTGTTCCAAAACGCGCGTTTCCCATTATTCCGCGATAGCCCCCAAAGTAGGCGTCACGTCGTTACGATTTAGATAGAATTTGAAAGACAAAAAACAAATGAATCGAGGACCCATTGTTCCCGGTGAAATTCGAAGTAGCGTGTAAGGAAAAAAATAAAACACAAAATAGGGTTCGAAAGTCATTTAAAAAGAAACTTTGGAAAATTTCATTCTAACATCCCCAACAACACACGTACGATTCCTTCGCGTACACCCAAAAAACACAACCCCGGCTCTAGCCAACAAAAGAAACTAGGACATAGGATTGAATTAGTCGGCACGAAACCGTTGGAAACGTGAATTGAAGGCGCAGGTTTATAGGATTTGTTCGTTTTTTTGGTCTTACAAATAGCGAAATGTTGTAGCGTGAATCGATGAATATTACATATTCTAAAATTATCAAAGTTTTAATACAACCACGCAGCAGTGCAGAGAGAGAGAGAGAGAGAGAGCAGAAGCAGAGAAAACTGCAAAACCTGTTCTGACACTAGGCCAAACACACACCCCTCATTCCTTCACCGATCTAAGCAACCAAGGACCCATAGACACTCTTTGTCGCGTACCAGCACGATCACGTACGGGATGCGTGATCAACTTCTGCATCAATACTGTGCCAACGTACGTCCCCAATGAGTGGGCGACATTTTAATGAGCGAAATTAATTTGCCAAGCAACCGTAGCATCTCCCTTGAACCAAGAACGAAGAACCAACACAGTCGTGCCGGTTGGTTCGAAGTTGTATGTGCCACCACAGTCCATCTTGACGGACGAGCCAAATGAATAGAACTAGAACGTAGCACGCTAGAGCATAACCGCACTAGCGAAACCGGAAGGGAGCCACATGTACAACGCCAGAAGGTGAAAATGAAAGAGAAGACTTGGATCTAGCAACCGGAGGAACAGCAGCAGCAGCATGGTTCGCTTGTTCGATAAAAGCCAGAAGTGAGCACGTCAGGGGCGCTGAAGGAATTTTCCGTTCGTTTTCGGTACGTTTTTTCGGATACTTATGTCTAATGTAAGCATATTTTTCCAATAACATACCCATACATTTGACGCAATAAAATTTTAACGATACTAGTACTAAGAACGATCCATTTGTGTTATTCGTTGCTGGAGCCTTTTTCATATTTTTTATCAATTAAAAGACACATATTTTCTATGACGCAAAATATGAAAGAAATGCATCAATATTTTTTTGTTACTATCATCACAATAGAATCATTGTTACGTTCCCTTTATACTAAGCACTTTCTTTTACAATTTTTAAGGACATGCTGCTTTTCATCAAGATCTCCAACATAAACCAGTCGATGTTTCAAAGTTTATTGCAGAAAGTGAATAAATCAAAGCAACGTAGAATGTTGACATATTTTAATGAAGAATACCAAACCAGAGGTTGCCTAGATTTAATTTCAAAATCCAGGAAAAAATTGATAAAAAGTATTTATCAAAACTAGTGAATGCTCACTTAACTCAATAAATACACTACCTACAAGCATCTAACAATTGACTACAATCCACCCCCATTGCCGCTTCCTCTCGCCCTAATCGGGAGTGACCTTCAGCACTCGATTTGGTGACATCAAAATTAGTCCAACTGTGTGCCTGTGCATGACGGAATTATTAAACTCCCAATCATAAAAGCAAACTGCAATGGCACATTACATCAACAGAGCATACACGACGGCACCACAGCGTGCACTTGGAAGGCCATTCGCTTACCGACTTACGCGACCGAAGGCGGGAAGGTGTGATCGATTCACCCGCGATCGCGCGAACAATGCCTGGATGAGTTATGCGTGACCATCAGCGTATCGCCGGCGAGACGTGCCCGCGACCAACAGTAACTGCGGTTCAATTGAGGCCATCACGGTCGTCAGTAAGCACACAACACACCAACTAGACTGCTGTGACTGTGGTTTCGGATTGAAATAATTGTCGGGAATTCCCAAGCGGCAGCAGCAAACAGAATTTCTCACCAGAGGCCAACCAGAGAGCCGGAGGTAGAACCGCTACACACGGGTGGCGCTCAGCCTTGGGGGTACGGCCCCAATGGCGTTCGTACCCGAATGCGGAATACGATTCCTCTTTCTTGGGGTGGCCAACCAACCGCCGCTTGCTGGTGATTCATCACCATTTTTCGGTTTCGCTTTCGTCTTCCAAGAAAGAAACCACAACCACCGGCTGGCTTAGCCGGGTATTTATGAATGAAACCGTGTGTAGATCCGTGTTATGCAATCTGGCAAAGGGGGGGGCAGTTCGTTGATCGTTGGAAAACCCCAAACTACAACAACAAGCCACTCGCAAGCCTTCTCGATCGCAATCCAAAATCCGCTCTGCCAAACATCGCTACCCACTTGCTGCACGCTTGCAAAGATTGAAGAATCGAGGGAAAACCCGGCTTCTGCTGGCGTGCTGCGAGTGGGGTGGTGGTTGCAATGCGCCCAAGAGGCACACACGAAGGAGCACACCACCGAAAGCGCTGCAACAGCTGTGCTGTGTGTGCGTTGGCGATGGCTGTGGCACGCTCGATTTGTGCCCTCGTTTCCTTCGGCTTTAGGTCCGGTTTAGCTGGTGATTGGCCACGGACTGGTGGTTATGTTTCTTTTTTGCATCAACGACGTCATTGGGGTAGCATTAAAATGTTCATTTTGCAATCCCTATGACGTCTGTAAGGCGGAGCGCGTCCGTAATAGCCCAGCTTGAACCTCCGTGTCGTCGTGTCACGGTCAGTCGGTGGTGGAAGGTGGAGAACGGAGCCACACCACGAGGATGAGGGTACCGCCGACAAACGAAACCCTTTCTTTTGCCCTCCCTTGAACGTGGTTGCGCTGTCTGGACGTCGTCAGCGTCGTCGTCGTCGTTTGTTGCATAATCCGACGCCACATACACGTATCCTTCTCCTTGAGCGTCTTGGGGCGCCTGCGGTCACAGTGCTTTCGTGATTGTCCCTCGCATATTCTCGTAGCGTAACCGACGCTCGACGGCTCGCCACGGTACGGGATAAATTGGTTTACATTGGCCACCGGAGCTGAAGACCCCAGGGGCGCCAGCAAGCAAACAAGAGATCCGGGAGTCAAGGCTCCGGGGGCCAGGTTTGATGAGCTTTTCGAACCGCTTGGAAGAACCTTTTCCCCTTTTCATCATTATGCTTTTTAGTCTGGTTTGTCCTTCGGTTTGTTTTGGAGCACAAATCCCCGAGCGATCAACAAGAGACGAACCCTCGAACGCAGAAGAAGCAATTAAAAGCACATCATTGGTCAGGAAGATTAAAAAGTACCGTTAATTCTGGAGTATCCAATGGCAAGACATTAAATAAATACAGACACAAACAAGCATCACAATTAATGCCATCGCGGGCGCGATTAAACGATAGCGATAATCCCTTTGGTCAATAATGGAAACGAAATTAAGATTTTTATGCATTTTTAGCATTTAACAAACTCACAAACCGAAAGTTCCTAGCTCCGTAGGTCAGTTCCAGCGCTAAAATTGCCGAAAAAACGGAACGCGCGCGCCAAAAACCCTCAACAGAGCGATCCAAGACACGAAAGACTTCGATGCCGCGACGGCGCAAGCTACGAACCCCTCTCTAACTTGTCCATTCGACGGCAGCTTGACATCACCGTACATCGCGGCCCAGATTGCCTCCTCGATCGTCGAAATGCCGATGATTCATCCGATTCCACCCCTCGGGGGGACTGTCCTGGGGGGGGCGGTGTTCATGTAATCCTTGCGCATACGTTGGTTCATGTGGTCACCACGGATTGAATGTATGATTTCGTTCGCCTTTGCGTGTATAGATTGAGAAAAACATAAGTTGAAGAAGATGAAGAAGAAGAAGAGACAAAGAAAACACAGAACGCCCCCTCTTGAGCGGAGCAGCAAGTTGACCGGAACCGGTCATCATCGGCACGCCGACCTACACGCTGTTACCGTTACAATCGATGTCAATAAACCGTTTCCTTCCAGAAACACAAAAAAAACTGCCTTGCGTCGTGGCTGCTCTTTCGGCCACCCCAAAACGGGGAGACCGAGTCAGGAAGTGTTGCTCTGCACGATGCGCGCGTCATCTTGGCCGATGGTGGTAAATGAAAGAGAAAGTACTCTTTCTGGGCTGCAAAATGGGCAGAAAGGCCTGGCGACCAACTTACCCGGATCGCCGGTTTGTAAGAAAATTTGTTTCTCTCTCTCTCTCTCTCTCGAGTTTCGCTCTAGCTAGTACCACGGTGTCCCGTGTGCATTGCATGCTGCGTGCTCATGATGCAGCTACTAGACGGTTTTTTAAACTGTTTTTTATTACTTATTTTTCGGAAGCTTTTCGTAGTAACCACTGCATCGCTCGCATTGCAGACGGATCTGCCGCTGCTGCCACTGTAACCACCGGTGACTCCACCGTAGATCCGTAACCGGTGACGCGAAGACCGGTGACGGTGTGAGTACGATCATCTCGCGAGGTAACACGCGAAACGTGGGATTTTGGAAGGGAGGGAGTGGTGCAGCAGCAGCAGCAGCAACAGCAACAGCAGACGAAGCCAAGCAAAAGGTAAACAAACCGAGGCCCCTCCGAAGCAACCAAACTACGGGCGGGGTGTGGGAAGGTCGGTTTCTGTTTCTTGTATTTTCGGAGCGGGTGGGGTTCTATAAAACAATCCACCAGCCGGCTAGGGCAGTCAGTTCGAGCAGTGCAGTCGACCCAGAGTGAAGTGTTGGGTGGTTTTTTGCTCCGGTCGTCGACGTCGTAATCGTCGCAGTGAAAGCAAACGAAACGAAATCCACAGGACACAAGACGAAAGAAAACGAAAGATCAACGACAAAACGTGAGCGAGTCGAGTGCTAGGTGTTACAATTGCAAATTGTGTTGTTGACGGTGTTTCGGTTTGCAGTGTTCAGTTGTTTACCGAGGAAACTCCCTAACAGCATAAGGTTAGTGACAAAAAAATGCGACAGCATCTCGTCTATCATCATCATCATGATCATCGTGATCATGCGCCGTGAAATAACGGTACCAGAACCAAGCAGATTAGGGAAGCTTAGCTGCACCTCGCTCGCATTGCTCTCCAGTGCCATTGAACTGGATGGAAGATGAAAGGGAAAGGCTTAACATACCGATGGCTTCGACTTCACGCAACTCGCCTCTCGGGAGAGGGGAAAAGGGAAAGCTGGATAACTGTTCTCTTTGGCCCTTTTTTAATGGTGAGGAGAGTTCTTTGAACTTTAAAGAATCTCGCACCTCACGTGATGCATTCAACCGAACTTCTTTGTTCGATCCAAGGCATTCTAGATCGATTTGATTGATGTTGTAGCTTTAATCATCAGCATCATTGATGAACGAGAGTGGTCATTCTCATTTGTCTTTGAAAAACTATCCATTAAAACAAGAATTTAAGACAGAGTAACGACGATTAGCGTCTTCCAAAGCCTTTAGCTAAATGGAAGTCTCTTTGAAGACATGAAGTCATTGTCGTTGCCTCCAACTACTCTCTCACACTTCACGTTGCATAAGTTGCTGCGCCACCGCAGTCGACTGTGGTCGTGTGAAGTGAAATTAAAAGAAAGAAGAAAATAAACCTGGCGCCCCATAAATATCATCGCCATAAACCCGTGGGGGAAAGCCTCCGTTTGAAAGTCTCTCTCCTTCCAGACTCTTGGACTCGACTTGGAAGCGAGCAGGAGTTTTAGTTGCCCGCGGAAATGATTAAGGGTGAGATCATTGTATGCAAATATCCGGCGCGCGCGATCAACAACAATGTCCGATTGGATTCGACTTCCTTCTCCCCCAAAAAAAAAGGGGGCCACTGGGAGTTCTTTCACCCGGTCCCGGCCATATTCACCACACACTTCATCTTTCACGTAACCGATCGCCAGATCGGTCGGTCGAGACTGAAAGTTACTCGCACCGTAAACGGTGCGACGTTCCGTAATTGTGTTTCTCGCGTGAACCTACACCCACATCTCGGAAGATAGTGGACGGTGGGTCGGTGGGTGGGATAGGCAAATATGTAACTTTAATTTCACTTTTCGTCCCCACGTTTCCGGCGCGTTCCACCTAACACGAGCTGCCCCGGTAATCTTTTGCGATCTGGCTGGAGAAGGGATGCGTTGGCGTGGTGATGACGATCCAAAACCAAGTTTCGCATTTGGTGGTGGCGCTAATGCGACTTGATGCGAGCGCCGCGGGGGGGCGAGGTGTAGAAGGATCGCATTATGCAACCTTTCAAGGGGACAAGGCGTGACACATACGGACACCGATCGTCAGACGGTGGTCGCGACCTCATTTCGAGCGACGACAACGACCGCGATCACGACGACAACACCTCCCGTCCGAGAGGTGTGCCTTGGGGGAAGGTGGGTCACCTTCCTTAAATGGAACTTTGGAATGATGATCGCGTCGGCTGAGGAAGCGCGATCCATCCGTTGGCACACTTGAGGACAACACTCGACTCGCTTTTGCACGATTCCTGGAAGCAATGTTCGTACGCCAGTTCCTGCAGCATTAATGTCTTCAGATAAATCTCGTGCGAAAGTAAAAGTGATCCTCCTCCTTCTGCTCCTCCTTCTACCAGCCCACCCACGTGACTTTTAAGCAAGCGTTTCTTGCGCGTTTGTCTTTCGCAAAACGGGTTTCTTTTCTTGTCCGAATGGCCTTATGGCGTCATGTTTCAGTCTCCCGTACTCTCTCACCGATTACTTTCTTTACCGAAAATGTCTTTCTTCTCAATCGGCAAACCGGAAGGGCACCAGCGTACCGTGAAGGGTCGCAAAGGGGTTCCATTGTGTTTCTGGTTCACCGTACATGCCACCAACGGGCAACACCAGAGTGAGAAGAAACAGATTTGCTCCTTTGTTGCACTCCACCATTTCGGTGGTGGAAAAGTGAAAA
>NC_064878.1:64656048-64658548 GCF_943734665.1 Anopheles aquasalis | reverse complement strand
GACGTAAGTATAAAGCCTCTACTGGCCTGGCAACTGGTTTTCTAATCAATGAAAATTTTCTCACCGAATAAACAGCTACAACGGATTCGATCTGCGCGTGCGACTCGGCGAGTGGGACGTGAATCATGATGTCGAGTTCTATCCGTACATCGAGCGGGACGTCATTTCGGTGCAGGTGCACCCCGAGTACTACGCCGGTACGCTCGATAACGATCTGGCCATCCTGAAGATGGATCGTCCGGTGGATCTGACGAGCGCTCCGCACATTGCACCCGCCTGTCTGCCCGATAAGCAAACGGATTTCTCGGGCCAACGCTGCTGGACTACCGGTTGGGGCAAGGATGCATTCGGTGATTACGGAAAGTACCAGAACATCCTGAAGGAGGTGGACGTGCCGATCGTAAATCACTACCAGTGCCAGAACCAGCTCCGCCAGACGCGTCTCGGCTTCTCGTACAACCTTAACCCGGGCTTCCTGTGTGCCGGTGGTGAGGAAGGCAAGGATGCCTGCAAGGGTGATGGTGGTGGTCCGCTGGTGTGCGAACGGAACGGTGTCTGGCAGGTGGTTGGCGTCGTCTCGTGGGGTATCGGTTGCGGACAGGCTAATGTGCCCGGTGTGTACGTCAAGGTGGCCCATTACCTCGACTGGATCAACCAGGTCCGTGGCCGATTCTAGGAGATGGCACGGCCAGTGGCGACTGCTCTACCATTATTTATTGATATCGACCATGGTGGGATGCAGCATAGATGTGTAAGGACGTAGCGCAGCGTGCTCTTAAGTAAGGAATGTATAGCGCTTCTCGCTCTTGTATAGATACAGATGGCAGTTTGTATTCGATAATACTTAGCTAGACTGCTTCAGCTGGCCGCCGGCATGTGCTGCTACCCCAGCTGGAGTTAAAGTGTACGATGCTATATGCAGGCATTCGAAGGTACGAACTAGGCGTGCAGGAGAGTGGTGTGTGAAATGAGATTTACTGTGTAACGACCCAGTAGAGTAATGCAGGAATAAATTATTCTATTTATTCTGATTTGTAATCACATCGTCGGTAGATCGATTATTCCAAATTTCATCCGAAAGTGCTTCCACCGCCAGAAAAGGATTAATGAGGAACTTCCGTTCCGTTCTACCGTTTTTAACGGTTTTTCACAGATTTGTTCATCTTTTGAAACCGTTTTGACGTTTAAAACGTCTCTTTGACATTCGGCGCGTGTTTTTGTTTATGTTTTGTTTTTCCAGTTTCAGTTTTACATAATTTTCCCTCAATTTTAGCGATGGCCACGATAAAATACATCGGCAGGACGACAGATTTCCGTGGCAAAACGCTGTGGGAAATCGTGGGAAACCTGAAGAACTTTGGCGTCGGCCGTGTCGTGGTGCGCAGCATGTTTGAGCGCTATCCGGAGCCGAGCTTCATGAAAATCCTCAAAGTGGAAGCCCTGCCGAATGAGGTACGACGATTCTCGGGAAACGAATACAGTCCTTTGGCTAAACGATTCCCTTTGCTACTCTGTTCCAGGAACCGTACCGGAAGGTGCGTGTAACGGTGGAGAAAACGTTCCGTGGCCGCAAGTGCCCCAATCCGGTGCAGGTGGAGAGTGTTTCCTACAAAGCCGATTACCGGTTGCTGTCAAAGCATGAAGAGGAATCCTACTGCAAGCTGGTGGAGCGGCAAGAGAAGATATTCCCCCGTGAGATCGAACTTCCGCCACTGCTGAGAGACTTTGTTGCGCGAGAAACGGGTAAACCGGCCCCAATGATTCCGATCAAGCTGAAGGTGGGTCGTGAAAACCATTACCGGTTAGCGAATGAAGGTGAACGCCCGACCGTGACCGTAACGATGAACATCGGTCAACCGGCTAGTCCTAGTTTGTACGCCAACTGTGAGCTCTAGTGAGGAGACCGGCCGGGGAGCGAGTAATAAAGTTTAGCTGTTATATCGAAACAAGGAACCAACGAGTCATTTTATTCCACTTTGATCGATCCATCATCAATCATCCCGCCAGGTTACTTCGACCTCGTCCGTTCGGAAGCGTTGCGTGATCGTCGTGTCGTCCCAAGCCATCCGCGTACCACTGCGGAACATTTCCCAGCCGGCGTGAGCAATCATGACCCCATTATCGATGCAGAACCGTTCATCGGTGGCAAACAACTTTGCGTCTCGCTCTTCACACATCACACTCATCATCTCCTGCAATCGCACGTTACACCCAACACCACCAACAATTAGAACCTCTCGCGATCCCGTATGCGCCATCGCACGTTCCGTCGTTTCTACCAACATCGCAAACAGGGTTTCCTGTAGCGAGAAGCACAAATCTTCATCCGTCCACTGGTCAGCGTCCTCCACCTTGGCCTTCCGTGCCTGTCTTCCTTTTGGTCGCGCTTTCTGCTCGATGAACGATAGGATACCCGAGAAGCTCATGTCCATCCCTTTCACCGAGTATGGCAGTGGAACATAGTTTTGACCCTTTTTGGCCATCTGCTCAATGTTATAAC
>NC_064878.1:64633548-64646048 GCF_943734665.1 Anopheles aquasalis | reverse complement strand
GGAATGTTATCTTCTTGAATGAATTGCGTTCCCGACTCGTTCGCCTCGCTGAGGTTAGCGAGTTTCGAGGGTTTGTAGTGATCCCACCAGTCCACAACGCACCGACGCACGCGTCCATTTGCGAATGAAGTAATATCTAAATTTATGCTGTTTGTTTTGGTGACTGACCGAAAACGTGTCCGCCATACGGGAAAGAACGGCGCGCACCACGTGGCAGGCTGGAAGGTGGTGGAGGCGCTTGGAATAAAATATCGTTAGCTGCAACCCCTCCCCTTCTGCAACACAGCATCATCAGCTGTTGTTGGAGTGCTCTGAGCTCTGTGCGTTGTTAAACAGAGGCACACAACAGCATGCATACTACACTTGAACAGCGGCTACAGGGTCGGCCGAACTAGCCGAGGGTGATGATGTAATAAAGTAGTAAACATTGTGCTATTGTCGAGCGCATCCATCATAGCGGGAAACTGGCGGCCAAGCCGGCTTGTCGCGCTTGTGTGTACATATTTAATTTTTTCGCTTCATCGCCCTCTCTTTCTCTCTTTTCTGGCACATAATTCTGTGTAGGTTGAGCCACTTTTTAGCGTACAAGTGCTAGACCCCAGCACTGGACGATGGGGCGATGAGTTCATGTCGGCTTCCATTAAATTTTGCTTGAAAGATAAGCCAAGGGCACCAACTAACCGATGGGCGACAAACGATTGCCATAGTGCGGCCATAGGACTGGTCGCCGTGAATTCATCCTGCGCCCTACTACACCGAACGTCAATGAGCTGGAAACTCGACGAATATAGACGATAAGACCAATGAGGCAACGTGCCCCCATTGTAACTGGCGCGCAAAACCCTCATGGGAGTGTTGGTACACCGTCAAATTGGTTCCTCAAATAGACACGATTAGTAGCACCCCAGCAGCTTGGACGATGATCGGGGATGCTCCACATGGTCACGCACACTGCACCCCAGGGAGTACATCAGAAACAGTAGTTGTTGATGCTAATTGATTGCCGCTAGTATAGAGATCGATTTCCATTATGTCCAACACGACACGTACCTAAGCGCACTGACCAGCAGGGGTTGAGTAAAGTGGCCACAGTGTGCCCATAAGATGTTTACCGATCGGCTTCATAAATATGATTTTGGTCAGTGTGCCTGGTATGCGGCCACCTGGCGTCGATACGGAGGTGAGGCAATTATGGTGCGAGAATCCAATGTTTTACACTGTTTCCGATCACGTATACCTTGGTTTGCAACATTTCCGGTTACACGGCGCCATGTGGGATAGCAACCCGCGATATGGTTGTTGCGCCAAATGCTTGTTAGCGAAGTAGACTGTGCTTCAGTTTTGTTTTCGATCTTTCGAAGTGTCTCGTTTATAAGATATGTTCTGGTTATTTGAAAGAAGTACAAAGAACATAAATTTTATCTAGCGAACAATCCAAATTGTCTCAACTTTCGCCTGTAGGTGCTTGTTTTTCAAATTTTGCTCCAGCTACACCACATGTCAGTTCAGTTCCAGCATGTCGTCACTAACGAGTCGAGTTGAAAGTGGAAATCAAATTCCTCTTACTCATCGTATACACACGTCCCGAATGCTTCCGATCGTCGCGTATTTATCGTTTGTAATTGTGTGAACCAACAGAGGCGGTAGAATCGCCCATTGCTCTTAGCTCTGTAATCATTCTCCTCGGTGACTCGCGACGCTGAGTGTGCTAACGAACTGTTCCTTCTCACACTCTTGGCGAGGCGCAAAATAAGTGACGAATTGAAGCATCAGCCACATTTATCCATCGACCGTCCGAGAATAAACACTTCTTTACTGCTCTCGAATTCTGCCCAGCATCACACCCTCCCAGCGATAAGATGTATACACACGTAGCGGTTCATCGGTTGGTTTGCGAGAAGCAAAAAGGGGCCATTTCGATACTTTGTACGTGATGTAAATGTTTATTAAACTCCAAGCTCTTCGTTCCTTTCCTACAGATCGCACATCGAGATGGCCGATACGAATCAAGCCAACGGTAGTGACGTCGTCGATAACGTGAGCGTCGAGGTAGCGGAAATGGCACTAGAACCGAAGGAATCCACCAAAACGGCAGAAGCTGCGGCACCAAAAACACCGGAACCAGGCAGTGCTAGCGCAGGAACCAATGGAACAGCAAAGCCCAGTCCGGCAGCTTCCAGTGCCGCGTTCAAGGAGCAGTTCAAGGCGTTCTCCAAGTTCGGTGACACAAAATCGGACGGCAAGCACTTGACGCTGTCGCAGA
Organism: Anopheles aquasalis; assembly: GCF_943734665.1. Lineage (NCBI taxonomy): Eukaryota > Metazoa > Arthropoda > Insecta > Diptera > Culicidae > Anopheles > Anopheles aquasalis. The sequence goes on along the minus strand of NC_064878.1, from coordinate 64,643,785 downwards.
GTGATAAATGGATGAAGCAGGCCAAGGTAACGCACGAGAACCCGCGAGAAAACGATCTCTGGGATGACAATACACCCTCTCCATCTCCTTGGCTCCATTTCTTCCCCACGATAGGTTATCGATAAAAAGATAACGACCACCGATACGGGCATCCACTTCAAGAAGCTCAAATCGATGAAGCTCACTTTCGAAGATTACAGCAAATTCCTGGACGATCTGGCGAAAACCAAGAAGGTGGAGCTGGAGGAAATCAAAAGCAAAATGGCCAACTGCGGTGCACCGGGAGTGCATAATGCAACGGTAGGGGAGGAATAGTGGCGAGTGCAGCACAAATGGTGTTAATGAAAACGTTTTGCTTCTTTACAGCCCGGCAAGGCAGCCGAAACAGTTGCACGCCTTACGGACACTTCCAAGTACACCGGCTCGCACAAGCAACGGTTCGATGATAGTGGCAAGGGTAAGGGTATAGCGGGTCGCAAGGATATGGTTGACCAGTCCGGTTACGTTTCGGGATATGGCCACAAGAATACCTATGATAAAACTCACTAAACATCGGATTGTTGCTCTACTGCTGCTGGTGGTAGCCATTTGAAAGCATTGCGAGGCGAGAAGCGAGTTACCCCATGCTAGGTACTACACTGTAAGCGCCCGTTTTTTCCGTGCCGTGATTAAAGTTCAAATCCTAAATGAAGATAATCAAAAACCCGTAGAAAGCTGCATGCATCGCTGCATCGTTAGGGATCCGTTTTGAACTTGATTGCGCCATGACTCGATCTTCGTCATCATGTTATCTTCGTTTCGGATGTTGACGTACTGACGGCTGATGTAAGACGCATCGTTTGTCTAGTCCCTTTGGTTTTTATAGGATAAGTACAAGCCATTCTCATGAGGCAGAGCCAAGGGGAACACGTTCTGGTTCTGTGTTAACGTTTTTTTCTTACTCTTTCATTGATCAAATGAAACGAAAATGTTTAAATAGTTTTACAATTGGTACATTTCATTGATGAAATTGTTAAATTTTAACCCGTTTTATGTAAAGCATGTTAAATTTGAATCAATAAGTACACAGGCATTAATAAGACCAATCAATCGATTCAAACACATATGTTCTTCCCCACAGAGCATCCTTCCGTGGATCATTAAAGAAAATTCGTCTTCTAACAAGTACAACCTGACGTTTTTTCCGTTTTTTATAAGATAAGATTCTCGTCGCGCGGACACCATGATAGAATGCTTCTTTAGCTTTGAGATTTTGTTTTCGAGAATAATTCAAATGATTAAGCTATAGCCCGCACCCGATCAGAACGGGAAGTTCCGAGTTTTGTACCGATATTTAATGGTGTCACCGTACTGCGCGTACTACTTCGAACCTATATATATATATACATACATATACATTGAGTATTTAATAAAGACATAAAAAAAATCGGAAAACAGACGTACCTTTCGTGCGTGATCTTCGTTCGGAGTGATGACACCGTGACACACCGTGCACATGTACGTTCACTTATACTCTACTTGTTGAACACATTTTATTTCGCTCATCGAGCCACTCTCGACTTGCACGTAACCGGGGGTCCCTATCCTCGTTAGTCTTCGATACAGCAAAGTATGTTGATGCCACTTCGCCCCAGATTGATGCCCTCGAGCGAGCTCTCGTGGTGAGTTTTCATGTAGATCAGAAACTGAATGATGACGTAGAATAAGTTATTTCGATCCTGCAAAAAGAGGGATATGGAAAAGGAAAGATTATTACCCGAACTTGACGCTAAAGCCTCCACATTAAAGGACTTACATAGGCGCAGCTGTGAATTTTATCATCCGAAACGAAATTAAACTTTGGTTTCAGCGGGTTAGTGCAAAGAATGGCACACTTTGCCTTGTTCTTGGAGTTCACTTCCGCCAACGTTTCCTTGGAGGATTTTTTATCGCCAACCACCACATACCGGTTGTAGAAAGGGCGACCACCCGGTTGTGGCAGAGGGCGCAACTGACTGTCGAGGTAGGTGCAGAAAAGATGGAAGATAATCTGTAACGAGGGAGTGAAGAATGATAAGATTATAAAAGGGCAACCAAGCATTTGATGTCCACAGTCCCCGACATACCGCTGCATCTGTCGGTAAATGCTCATCCCATGCTAGTCCCTTGTAGCTGGCCCCAGAGTTCCATCGGTAATCGCCTAGGCAGCTTCCCTTGGACAAGTCTCTAATGCGTTGCACCAGATACTCCTGGTTGGTGGACATCTCCAGGAAGGGAATCAACAGCGGTAACCGTGGTATGTAGAGCGTCACGAGCTGTTGGTTCTCGGCCGTCTTTTTCAGGCGCTCCAGTCCGATCGCACCGATCTGTATGTCTGCGAAGCCGCGGTTCTTGAATGCCTGATCGGCCAGATTGATCTCCTCGTCGATGCGCTGCAGAATTGTGAGTGAGATCCACATACGCAAGTTGCCTACGTAGTTCGATAGCTGTGTGGTCGATACCTTCTTCAGCCCCTCGGGACTGCCATCGATGAACGCGTTGTACGAGCCCACCTCGTGTTCCTTTGCAAGTTGTTTGTTCGGTGTACCAGATGAGGACAGCTGGTAGAGCGAGGTTTGCAACAGATGGGACATATCTTGCAGTCGGCTCCAGTTGACGGATGTATTGATTAATCCATCGGAAAGGTTCCCATGATCTTTAATTGAACGGTTGCTGCGATCTTCTGATACTTCGCTGTGGAGAAGGTAGAACGGGAAGCAGCTTGTTAGTGGGGAACCAAGCAATCATCCAAAGGGTACTTACTGCAGAAACGATTCCAATTGCTTCGCATCGACCACGGCCGCATTCGGGTGGACGAGTTTCCGTAGGGCGGGTGAAAATTTGACCGAACCGGAGCTCACATTTGGAGACGCTTGGTAGGAACAGTTGTTCCGATCGTGTGGCAGTGGTCTGTGCATCTCCGGCACCGGTGATCCACCCCGCAGAAACATACGGCTTCGCGGTGGAACAGGAGCTGTCGCATAGTCGGAAGCCGGAGAATTATCAAACGCCCGGAGCATCGTGGAGGATACGTTCAGCGGAGTGCCGTCGGTGCTGATGGGCTTTTGTGGTTGCGGTGGTGTTGTGATAAAGGAACTGTCCGTCGGATCGAACTTTAGCAGTCGGCGCTGCTGCTCGGTACCACGGATCGGTTCCGCGCTAAAGAGGTAGTAAAAGTACTGGCCATAGTAGTACAGCATGCTGCTACCGAGGATGGCGGCGGCCGCATACTCCACGTAGTACCAGTGCGAGAACGCGTACGGACACTTGTTGGAGATGTCGAACAGGAGCATCGAGAGCAGCAACACGTTCACCGTGCCCCACTGGAGACATTCCCGGGATCGTTTTTTGTTCAAATTCAACTCCAGCGTCCGATTCACGATCGGACTGCGTTGCTGCTGTACCGGCGATCCGGGGCTGTGGGATAAGGGGGAAAGGTTTTCAATCAGCGTTACCGGAAAAGGGAATCTGCGTCCATTACTCACTTGCTAGTCATCTTAAAATCGTTAGTTTTGGCGAATATTCACAGAGAAATGCTAAAGAAAAGCACAATTCTCGGCGCCGATCGTGCGGCGAGGAAGAAGCGCGAAAAAAAAGACGGCGAAAATTTCGCCCGTTCGCCCGTTCTTTGACAGCCCCGTTTTCGCCCTTTTATATTCCTTCTCTTTCTCCCGCACTACCCCCCTTTTTCGCCTCACGCAGTGCCTTTTCCCGGCGGCGACAAAAAGTGTGTTCCACGGACGCAGAGGCAGAAAAGTGCGGCTTGACCATCGATCCAGACAGCGCAGCGTTCGTGAATTGCCCACTCGGATCGGATTTCCCGTGTGGCGTGCCGTGGTGTTCTTGGTTTTCGGTTCCTTTCTCCTCGTCGTGCATCGTGAACCCAGCAGCATGAAGCAAAAAAGCTAGCAAACCGTGCGTGTGGGTGTGTTTGTGCGTGCGCTAGAGAAGAAAGTACGCGGAGCGGCGGAACGGAAGGAATAGCAGCGGCGGGTCGATTAAAAGGGGCAGGTTTTTGTAGCTGGCGCCCCACTCTCCCCCCACCGCAACAAACCTCTCGGAGTTGTTTGACCCCACCGTCTCGTGTCGCCGTTGTCGTGGTGTTCTTTCTCTTGTTTCCATTCCGGTGGTGCTGCTGCTGTCCGCGACACCATTTATTGTCTTCTCGAGAGCGTGCGCCCGTGTCTGCCTGTGTGTGTGCGTGGGTGCGGTATCAAAGTGTGCTGTTCTGTGCTATTTTACAACCCCCACCCCCCCCCAAAGTGTGTGGCACGGTGGAGGCTGCCACTAAATTCCGCAACCAAGCAAAAGCATAAAAGTCATCTAGAGCAAGTCATCTGTGCCTCTGGCGTGCTGGAATGTTAAAACCTTCGGCGCAGTAGCCACAGCACAACCACCACAGGAGGCTCTGATCGGCCCAAACCGCTGGGCAAAGCGAAATCCCTCGCGGAAATTGGCGACGTAATCTGCGGGCAAGCGCGCGTGTGTTTGTGTATCCGAGTTTAAAGGGCAATCAAGCAAGGATATTTTACGTTACGTTAATCCCCCCCAACCCCCGCTTCCCACCTTCACCGCCTGGCCGAAGCAGGTGGGAAGTCCAATCGGCGTAGAAGAGGCGCATCCGAGTGGTCAGAGGAAAACCCCACAGGAATCCGCGCGAGCGCGCTCTCGTGTAGCGTCGTGGAATAAAGAAGGCAAAGAGGAGAGGGACGGGAAAACCGGCAAAGAAAACCAGCCAGCTGCACAATGAGCTCGAACAACACGACAAACAACAGCAGCAGCAGCAACAGTAGTGGCAGTGGCAGCGGCAGCGGCAGTGGAGGCAACAATGCTGGAGGAAGCAGCATTGAGGTCGAGTACAACGAAATTGAATCCCGGCATGGCTGGCCAATGGTGTTTCAGGTAAGAAGAGGTAGCGATGGTGGCGGCAATGGCACACCAGGAGGAAGGTACAGGAGAGGAGGTGGTCCCCGTAGTTCCTCCTCCTCGCTTCTTTATGCTTCGGCTCAGGGTCGATCGTTGTTTTTTTTTTTGCATTCACCTTTCTTTGCTTCGTTCTCTTTGTATGCTCATTCTCCGTTCTGCGCTGTGTCTCTGTCCCGTCGAAGGTTATGCATTGCCCATGTGGATATGTGAACTACGATTACGACCGTACACAACAAACGACATGCTTGGCACGGGGTTTGGAGCATCACCTGGTTTCAATTGAGGGGAGCAGCGCCATCGAAGGAGGCAATTGATGTTACGTGCTCCCCCGGTTGCTGGTCCCCGGTGCTCAATTCATTCAATGTGCATCCAAATGGCCAATCCTTTCGCCGTGTGGCCGAGATAGGCATTTCCCGGAAAGGGTCGTACCGCTTACCGTACACACAGTTCACATACCCCGTTGCCTTAGGTCATGCTTGGTTGCCGTGCGATACGGCGGCGAACAGTCGTGGTGGCCGCGGGTTCCCCTTCTCAAAAGAGAGAGACGAGGGTCCGTGAGGGCTCGCACTCGTAGTCACTGTCGCCGGTCGGTCGATCGAAAAGAAAAATCGCTTCACAACGCTCACCACCACCCCCGGGTGTGCGGTTGCGGTTTTGAGATGCCGGCTGCTTTGATCACCAGGCTGTCGCTGGATAGACGAGCCCGATGTGCGGCGGTGGTGGCCTAGGATCGGATCGATATCGCTTGCACTGCACGGTCGGTGCACGGTCCAGAGCACACACCACCAGCAGCAGCAGCACCAGACCACAGTGCACATCATCTCGTAATCTAACTATCCGGCGGTTAGCAGAAATTTGGAAAATTCGCTAGCAACATATCGCCCCTGCGTCCTTATCAACCCACCGTCCACCACTCCCCTTGAGTGAAATGGTGGAATTGCTATTTGCAATACCACGAACCGGGGCACCGGGCCCAGTGTCCCGGAAAAGCGTAGCTTGGTTCGCGGATTTTACGAGGCTTTTCCACGAACGTGTGCCAGGCGTTTGGCGCCACCACCGGATGGGTGGGAGGGTTGCCTGTTCGTTGTGCCTGTACTTTCCTCTCGCCTGCCCGCCCGTCCGCACGTCCGCGCGCTGACGGGATAGGAGCAGCAACGAAGGTAGCTAAACACTGACAAAAACCCTGATATGATAAGACACTCGATGGGGTTTGGGGTGAGAGAGTTGATAAGAACATAGTATCCGGTGTTCCAAGCGCCGCCGACAGGTTTCCGTTTTGTAGGTGGCACAGGTCTAACAGATAAGCCGCCTTCCGTTCGCCAAGGTGGTGTGTATTCATCATACCCGTAACCACGCGCACTATCACGTCGTGCGTAATCAATCAATCTTATGTTTCAAGTTATCATTGCGCGCGACATTCACGATTCAGACGAGTCATGGTAAAGCTGGCGTATGATGAATACTAATCAATGACGATTCACAAGCGACATTCGGACTCCAATCACTCCAATCTGTTGTGAGCTTTCACGCGGAACCACCACACTTCGCGTCAGTCCTGTCATTGCTTTATCATCAAACGCGTGTATGTTCGGCTTTGCGGTTCGCTCTACCTCTCTCTCGGGGGGTTCCAGGACATTCGATATCATGTTGGTTTCCTGGAAATGATAAACCATTTTATTTGACATTCGTACCAGATTTGTGTGACAAGATGTGGACGTAGCCAACATCAGCCAACCCGCGGTGCGAAACCTGCTGTCCCCTGTGGAGAAGGATGAAGTGCGGGACCAGCATTGACGCATTGCATCGGCAGGCTCTCAGTACTTTGTTACTAGGGAGACGTTTCTCGGCTACTACGGGCACGTTGGTTAAGATTAGCATTCTCGGAAGCTTAAACTAATCGATTCTGGAGAACACTGGCAGCAGTGAATTCATATATGCAATTGATCAAATAGTTGTGTCGTGATCATCCGGCAGATTGTACTTTGTTTACAGAAAGGCACACGCCCGCCAGACAGAGACCGCCCAGTAGTCATGTCAACGGGTTACTTGGGTCACACTCCTGGCAGTAGTTCAAGTCATCTCAATGATAGAGTAGGCGTTGGACTTTGGCAGTGCTCGAGAGCAAAAATCTATGTAGGCCGCCGAGGCACTGATGCTCAAGTCTTCGGTTGTATTATCGCAATTCACCTCAAGTGTAGCTAATGCCATGTATGATATCTTGGATTTTTTGCAATTTCATCGTTTCCCTTATCTACATTGTGATGATTATAAGGATGTTTTTCCTTTTTTAGATTTTATATAAGCCTTTACAGCAGTTGCTATAAGTGAGTGGCATTCTCTTTACAGCTGGTCTCGGTCGAAAGTTCTGTTCAGAAGCTCTTGTTTTATGAAAACCAATTGCGCGCAGCAGATGCATCAGAGCGATAAGGCCTTGTTAAAATAATGTGCAGTAGTAGTACACCGCCTCTGCAGGACTCTGCAGCATTATCCATTCCCACCCATCTTAACCATTGATCGCTCATGCTAGCAGACCGACGAAAAATGCCGACAGATAAAACAGCGAGCAGCTGGTGGCGTTGGTGGTGGTATCTATCGTCCGATGGGTGGTGTGATGTCTGGTGGTTCAGAGAAATTGCTCGCTGCGATCATCATCACACCCTTTTTTTCGCCGTTTCGTTTCGATCGAATTCTCGGAATGCTTCGCGCGCACTCTCTCATTAGCAGGCCAGGGGGTAAAGAACGATTTATTGTTCCCTGGGGGAAGGGGGGGGGGATTCACCAGCCACCGCACACCGCGATCATGATCGCGAAAAGAGGAAGCTGGTTCTCTGCTGTCTCGCTGTACGATACCTGCTGTTATCGGTCGCAGATGAAGTGCAGCATGTCGTCGGTACTTACTGTGCCTTCTCAGTATTGTGACCCAGCACTACGGAATTACGGAAGCGCGTAAGGGCCGTGTGCCGGTGTGTTTGTTGTACGCGAGGATTTATTTTTACGACAGCTCGAGGTCCGCTCTGCGAACGTCGCGAACTTCCTTGACTCTTCGCGGTATGTGAAGGGCCTTCCCTGGAGGCACGTGATGGGAAGGGAATGGCGCGGGGGAGGGGGAAGAGCAGGAAATACGCGGATCACGTGTGCATGTATGTGTCCGTGCGCCAAGCACCGATTAAACAGTGGAGCACAGTGGCGCGTGCGACAACCGCGAGAATGTTGATATTCCTCGATCCACGATTCGCGATCGACGATCACTATCACCAGAACGACGACCATAAGAATGGGGTCAATCGTTGTTCTTGTCGACGACGGCGGCGGCGGCGTCGTTGTGTGTTTGAGTTGTTGCTTCCACAAACAATCAACTAACAAATGGCAAATGATGAGCATGATCATGGCAAATGGTCGCCGTCGTCGTCGCAGTTCGCGCGTTGATCAGTAATTGAGGAATTGGACGGATTTTTCATCAGCACCCCCCCAGCATGGCATGATGATGATGATGATGATGATGTGTTCTTCACTTGGCCCTCGCTTCCTTCAAACTTCCTCCACCTGCACATAATCGGCGCTGAGCTGTGTGCTCTGCCTGTGCGCTGCTCTGTTTGGTTAGTAAAACAGTGAAGAACCTTGGCCGCTGATGCTGCTGCTGCTGCTACTGCTGCTACTGTCTGGTTCTGGTACAGCGGCACTCTGGTGTGTGTTCTGTTCGGTGACTACGCACCAGCTGCTTCGTTCCTGGAACTCTCGCGGATTCGTAGAAATAATTAAATTAGTGAAGAGAAGAGCGGGCGAAAAAAAAAATCGATTCTCAACCGGCCAGTCCACAGTAACCCCCTCGGTGTACGCAACGGTGTTCTGCTGCTGTTGGTTAAAGGTATGAAGAGTACTCTCCGGCGAGAGAGGGCCCGAGGGGGACGGTGGTTGATGGATCTGTGAATTGGGTTTGTAGTTCCAAGGAAGGAAGGAAGGTTGACCAACAACAACCGAGTGACGCACAGATCCTCCTCCTCCTCCTCCCACTGTCCCGGTGTGGTGCGTCTCGCGGGGACTTCTTTGCGCCTTCATGGTTTTTATGGCGACTCCATGAATTGCCCATTGGCAGTTGGTTCGCAGAAGCTATCTTGGGTGGGAATACGGTTCAATCAGTTCGTAACAAAATTTCGATGAATCTGATGGTGGGGGTAGAACCCCCCTTTTTTTGCTCTGAAAATGGTATTTACAATGTTAATGATCATCGTGCAATCTGCTGATATGCCCCACTTTTTCGGTGCCTTACGCCCTACGGTAAGAAAGCCAGGGTATGATGCTGCTTATTCGAAAAAACAAATCATTAAATTGAACCCAAAGAGGTTTTACGACAATGAACTAATTTGTAATTCAGTAATTTTGTAATTCAGTTAAAATATCAAACTCTATAGTGATTGCAGTTTTTGACATTCATTTTTCAACTTAAAAACGCGCCATATTCTTTTTTTTGGTTTTTAATGCCCCAGACATACATTCATGGTATGAAATTGTCGATAACGTCACAGAATGGGGATTAGCTCCAACGAGAAGTCATGGATTTCAACTTAACATTAATAAGTAAAGGATTGAAATGATATGCCACCCCATAATCGGGTGTTTCAGCATAGAACAAGAATCCGTTACAAATGATTTACTTGGGAAACCACCTGCTGCTTTCTTCAGTTACTTCTAGAAATATTTCTTCCTTCGATAGACCTTGTACCTTGTTTTAATGCTTTTCTAATCGAAATGATAAATCAAACATTTGCCTGTAAAAGAGTGTCAATCATCGCTTCCAAAAAGAACCAAATGTGAGTCCATGAGTAAAACAAAAAGAGGTAGACGACGGACGACAGACAAGGTCAGTCACGGTTGTTGATGAGCCATTTCACCTCGCGCTTCGTTTACGTTTTGCTTGAATCATAGTTGCTGGATGACAAAGAGATATTTTCACGAATCTTTTGCGAATCAGCGCTGCTCAAACACACCACCACAACACCGCGCGTGAGTCAGCTGATGTTCGGTGTGTGCAACATGATGGTCCCCGTCCCCGGTACCGCCGTAGTACCGGGAAAAGGCGTAAAAATCCCACCGGCGGGACATCTCGCACGCGTTTCTCGGTGACGATCACACTGTGCTGTGCTGTGGCGCGCCGCGTGAGATGATGTTCCCGAAAGCAGCTTTTGATGTTCGCGGGAAAGGAGGAAAGGCCGGAGAGGGTGATATTCTGATTTATTTAGCTCAAAGCGATGCCGCGACACGCGATTCCTCCCACCCGCCTTATGCAAACGGTTGT
>NC_064878.1:64581048-64626048 GCF_943734665.1 Anopheles aquasalis | reverse complement strand
GGAATGATGTCCCGTTATCTTATGTTTCCTTCTATTTATCGTTTTAGAATGCAACGCTCTCTGAACGAAAACCACGACGGCTCAAAGTAGTTTCTGTTGTAGCTGTGCTTTCAAATTCTGCGTTCTTCGTGCGCTGAAAACCACTGCTACTATTTCTACCATTATACGATTGCTTTTTTATATATTCCTCGAGCAGCGTGTAGCAACTGGCTTTATTTTAAATTTGCTTAGCCCAAAAATGCACCAGCTGCACTTGGACGGAGATATGGAGGAACAGAGACCCACCCCTTCCCAAAATCCCAACGCACAAGAACGCATTCCGGTGAGTGGCGTGGCTGAATGTAAAACGATTATCGACACACATAGAGTACATTGTACGATGCAAACCACAGCTATACATTTGGAACAGAAAGATAATTCAAGGAGCAAGATCACATGATCATACTGAGGAAATCGAAATCCACAAATACTATATACCATGCACCTAGGTTATTGTGTTTTTATCACTTTTCGTACAATTCAAAGTTCATATTTCTTTTCGCACATTAGGTAAGCTCTCAACAAAGTGCTAGCCATTTTAGAAACAAAAATCGGTCCCAGGGTGCGTTGTTTTATTTGGCATTGTTTGGTTGGATACACGTAATTGTAGGTTTCTTTTTAAAAAAAATATCGTAGCAACAATCTAGTTAGGTGGCTATTCATCTAGAATTAGCCAGAAAGTACAGAAAAGGGTTTATGTTTTAAGGTTCTCTCGGACACAGATACACGCACATCAAAACAGCAACCGCATGCTTTGGGTGATAGAAATAGCAGCTGTATTTGATATGATCTCCATTTTAATCCCCATTTTCTCTCGTTTACTTTCAGGCGACAGAAGGAATCCGAAAAATGATATTTGGAAATTCCGTGGAAGGTTTACTTTATTTGTTACATCTAAAGCACAACACACCGAGCAGAGGACGCTGCGTACGGCCACGCTTTGTGAACAGCAGAGAGAAACGAAAGTTAGCGCAGCATCAAGCATGATGCAGTAGGATTTGCCGAGGCCACGTTGTATCCTAGCATCGTTGCACCACTACCGTGTGTATCCTAACAACTCTCAGATAATAAGCTCCAACCGCTAGATAAGCTAGGATTCGTGTTCTTACGCAAACGACCGGTGTTGGTATCACACTAATCAAAACAAATTGAAAACGGCAAAGGTAAGACTGCATTTTCTACCTTTTTGTAATTCAGTAGCTTTCAGTTCCTGGTGCACTAGAGAATTTCTATCAGAGAAGGAGAGAGAGTGTGGAAAAAGAAAAAGGAACAAGCGTGTGGTACTGGATTCAAACTAAAAGATACAAGTCAATTTTATAAACCCTACACTCCTTTCAAACCGCATCCATTGCTCACGGTCGGGCACCAATCAAGCTTTTGAACCGGCGCTGCATATCTGCATACGAATAATCGTTTAATTGAATTCACTCCCAAACGATGCCAAACGTTTGTTTCGTTGACGACCGGTTGGGGATTGTTTCAGTTTCTTTCACTCGGGTTTTGGAATCGATAGTTGATAAGTAATTGAGATTGAGATTCAATCATTCGTTTCTGTTACACTACGGTAACCATTGTAGAGCTACCTTACAAGACCTCCCCTACTATTTCTACACTGTAATCACGAAACATTTATAAATTCCACCCAACAAGGACTATCAGTGGTCTGTTGAACACACGACACCATCGCGCCAATCACTATACACTCTATAGGACTTATGTACGACGGAGGGCGGGGCAGGGAAGTGAATATGGGCATCTAATAACCTACCAATAAATCGTTTATAATAAAATACTAAATTGACTAATTTTTTATCCGAAAATTCAAATTCAGCACGGAATTTAATCCACCACGAGTTGCTGGCGTGTTCACCAAATTCACCACGGGGTGACGTTTCATAAAAACAAATACGCGAGTCCAAGTAGGCGTTCCGGTTTTCCGCGATTTTCCGTGGTTTTTCATAAACGCATTGAATAGAAGTAAGTGAAAATGTTCACCCTTTGGTCGCTTGTCGAGGCCACACTGCTGTTCCTGAATGCCGTGTGTATTTTGAGTGAGGAGCGGTTCCTCTCGAAATGTAAGCGAACGTGCCTACCGCTGTCCGGTACCGCTGCACTTCTCCAGGAGCGGACCGTTCTAAGTTGTTTTCTCGGACTTTCCAGATGGCTGGGGCTTATCGTCGCAGGTGCAGGGCTTCGGAGAACCGGCAACCACCAAGGGCCAAATTTTGATGCTGATACGGTCCATACGAACGGTGGCCAAAGGTGAGGCAGCAGTCGGGGCGAAGGAAATGTTGTCAGCTTTACTGTTTCCATTTCTTTATTTTCAGTTCCCCTGATATTGTTCAATATACTAGCGATAGTGTTTAAATTACTTCTAGGCTGACGGTGGCCTAATGCCGCCCGTGTCCGTATGTTATCGATAAAATAAATTAATGCAAACCCCGCCACTTCATTGCTTGTTCGCTTTGAGCGATTTGAATTTGTTCTCTAACCGGATCGTGTAGGAATCGAGCTGATATGCGGCCGCCTCCAGTTTGTCCACCGTTGCCTCGATATCGTCAATCCGTTGAAGCAGTGGTTTCTGCAGAAAGCGTATCCCGTGGAATTAGTATTCGATTGTGGAGTTGAAGGAACTCCGGGGCCTTTCCCGGGAACTTACCAACTCTTCGTACTTTTGGTTCAGTTCGGCGTTCTTGGTGGCGATTGATTGGGACATCTGCTTCATATCGGCCACCTTCGTCATCATGGCCCGGTTCATGTTCTCAATCAGCTTGTAATCGTCCACGGTAGAGGCCAGCTCGTGGGAGATGTACTCCCCCGTTTTCTGGAACATCTTGGTGGCCAACCGGGAAAGGTTCGGATCGTGCGCATCGAACGGTTCGAAGCTGGACGTGGACGTAGACAAAGTGGGACCCTTCCGGGGTGAATCCGTAACACCGTAATCGTCCTCCATTTCTGGATTTACGAACAATTTCAGGCACAAAATTGAATTTTTCGCGCCGCGAGTGTTCTTATCGCGTTTGTTTTGATTTTTCACAAAAGCTGGTCCACACGCTACGATACGGTCTGTTCGAATCGCAATTAATGCGCAATCGTAGCGTGTGGACCAGGCTTAACGGTTGCTTTTTTTCTCACGACTGCTCACTAGAATTGAATTTTTTGGCGCACAAACCGGTGGCACTCGGTCTCGTACACGTGGTTCAGCAAACCGAGGGTTTTCAAGGGCAATGACTTAATAGTGTTTAGAAAATAAGGTAAAAATAAAGGCCCTCACCCATTAACTCACCGTGCAAGGCTGAGGCTTATACTTTATTTTTACCGCATATAATTGTTGGTAAATTGTATTTCTTCTCTTACAACCACGTGGAAGTCCAATAACATGATTCAAACTGCCTTAAAAGTCGTCTTATTTATGATCCAAAAAACGAAACCTAAGCGAATCCTTAATCATAAAGGAAAGCACGTGGTTTAGCGTGGCAGAACAAACTGCGGCCTTCGCGCATTCATCGCTCGTTCGGTTCCCCGTTCGGGCCATCTACGGGCCAGCGTCCACTCGTGCTCTCGCACACTCGCTCGCTCGTAAACGGCGAACGTTTTACATGGTTTTTACGAAAACACTTCGATCGGGTGAGCGCAGGCAGGATAGGCGACCACGCGCTGGCACTACTGCATATCCGGCTTCATCCTGCGTGCTTGTGTGCAGTTGGTGTAGTGTGCGAGCGCCCATTTCTGTCTCGTTTCGTCCTTCGCACTACCGGCACACAAACACACACGTGTACGCGTGTACGTGGATGTAAAGGGCGAATTGAATCGAGAAGAGTGCTCGGGCCCGGCTCATCGGGGTCCACACCCGTACGAGTACAGCGATTGCATTCCTGCTGATGGGCCACGTGCATACACCATCATGGTAGTGCATCGCCGTCCGTCCGTTCGTCCGTTCGTCCGTCGTTGTCGTCGTCGTCCTGCGTCCTTGACCACGAAGTCGTTTGACGTTTATCGCCCGAAGGCGCGCCGCCGCTGCCGTCTGGCCACGATGCACCCTTATGGGAGCCCTGCGATGGTACTGCACATCGTCGTCCTAGTAGTCGTTGCGTCGTGATGGTGGTGGTCGTTGTCGTCGTCGACATGCCAATTCTCCGGTATCTTTTCAATGGATGAAATGGTGCGATGGACCGAGGGATGAACGAGGGGCTCCCCGGTGGGGCGAGGGGAATGCTGCAATCGAAAGGATGCGGCGGGGAATAGAGAGAATGTATATATAAACGATGTGCAGTAAGCGCACCGCCCAGTCAGTCATACTTTGTAATGCGGTACGGTGCAACCTGGCTACCATGCATTCGGTACCAGCAACCGGAACGACTCGCGTCTAGTAGCCGTTGCACCGCGTTGCCATCGTTTTCGTTCGGTGAGTGTTCGTGTGCGTGCGTGTGTGTGCGTGCCTGTGTATTTGTGGTGCTTTTTGGTGTCCTTCTTTTGGGGCCACTTTACTCCAAGCACTGGCGCGTCGTGCCAGTGTCACATACATCCGCGGTTGACCACTTGTCCGTCTGTCTGCCTTGAGTTGGAACTGAAAAAAGTGTTTGGATTAACGGACGGCTTGGTACACGGCAGTACCTAGCAGGAGGCAAAGTGCAAAGAGATGTAAGGATGAGATTGTGGTGCGGTCTCCACGGTGCGATTCCACGGACCCTTTCGGTGATGCCCTGCAGACTGATTGAATTACGGTGCAGAAGGAGACACAGGGAGCAGGATAGAATGACCTGGGGGACGGGATATAGGGGAAGCGTGAAACCCGTTGGCCTGCTTTGCTGTTTCTCGGATTTCCAACATTCTGCTTTAGATCGTTTTAAGCCAATTCGACATCAGAGCAGCCGATAGCCGATACATTGCGGACCTTGCAGGCTATCTGCTTGCTTTCGTGTCCATTCGGGATAATCTCCTGGGCCGCTAGGCAGGGGGCCATCGAGAGAAGTAATTTGTTGGCATCCGATAGTGGTCGATTGCATTCGTGGTCTGTGTGCTGCTGACAATTAACCGTGATCGATCGCTAATCAACCGCATTTAAACCGTAGGAAATTACAGCAGTAGCATCTGTAAGCAACAAGCACACCTCCTGCTATCAATGGCCCCAACCCCTCGCCTGTCGCCCCCTGGGGATGCATTCGGTCAGTGAGCAATCGTTGGTTGCCTTGGCGTGCATCCGGACCGTAATTAACGTATCCTGCTGCATGTGGGATGAGGCTCAGTCAGCCCATCAACAACAGCATCCGATGGATGGATGCGATGGAAGACCGTGCAGTGGTACAGAGTGCTGGTAACCACACACATGTGGTGTCGGTTACCTGCACTGAAAGCACTCTGTAATGAGCAAAAGAATGAGAATACACACATCAAAGACTACAGGAAAACAAAAGATAATGCATGATAATGGATGGCTGGTACGCGAAAGGCATCGTTCAGGATCGTGGCATTATCAACCGTCTCCCTTTTCTTTTCTTGCTCTAGTTTGGTTACGAAATCATTATTTTAACGCATCCAGTGAAGTCTATGGAGTCTCACATATCTCACCGAGCGATGCTAATTGTCTAGAAAGTCGAGGAAATCCTTCTTATAGTCCCTGAGAGGCATGATCTCCTTTTAGAGCATCCAACTGTAGTGTTGTGTTCCGCGAATTTATGATTTAATATCGATGTAAAACCCACTATAATGAAGGCATCGTAGCTTCTTCTTCTGCTTATCATGCAGCGCTGGTTGCCCCGATTAGAGAGCCCCAAAAAAGGGCATGAAAAGCCACCCTTTGTCTAAAGTTTTGCAATAATTCCGCCTCTGCCTTTCTCCCTTGACAAAAATCTCTCCATCCTAATGAACCTGACCACGGAAAGGGGGTTAAATCCCACCTCCTAGACATCACACGCCCAGTGTCGAGCGGCACTGCACTTAAACTAATTATTTCCATCTTCTAGCGTACCGCGCGCTAGCGGCTTCTCATTACACATTGACGCCAGTTTAATTGTGTACATTCCCAATGATTTACTTAGCCCCACAACCAGGCATACCAGGCACACCCCCCGGGGGGGCTTCATCAAATGCGGAAGCTCGTGGCGTATCGTGGCGATCCTTGTTGCCGCCCGGCATCCTTTTGACAAACCGTTCGTTCGTTCGCTTTTTTGGGTCGCGCACACCGGACGTCCGCACGCCGAAGTCGGTCACCAGTGGTGCCCGGGGTCGCTTTCACCATCTGACGTGACTTTACATTCTCTCGCCCGGTTTTCTTGTGATAATCCACAAGAAGGACGGTGGCTCATGGTGGTAGAAACTTCAGGATAATGATGGGAGAGAGCGGCTGGTTGTAGAAGAGCAAAAGAAACGAGCGAAAAAAGGGGGTTTGGCCAAAATTTGAAGCAAAACTTTGAAGTGCCTGCTGCTGCTGGTGCTGCTGGTGCTGCCTTCCATGAGCAACGATGCAACGATGCAACGAATGGACGAAACAAGTCCGCCCCCGGGTGGGGGAGAGTAAGGATGGTGTGCATTTCTTGCTCGCCGGCCAGCCATCCTGTGGGGTCACTTTTTCATTTTTGTCTTTCGTTCTTTTATGCACTAATGGCGGCCTGGAAGCGTGGAAGAAGAGTCTGGATTCACTTTTTCCGTTTGTTCTTTCTTTCTCTATCTTTCCTTGTTTTTTTTCTTTTCCTATCTGTGCATCTGCATTTAGGGAGTTAGAAGTTTATGACAGACAGCGCGTAAAAAGGGGCTGCGCAATGTAAGAGCCAAGCCCTGGTAGGCGGTCGTGCGGGGGAAGGGAAGGGAATGGAAGGAAACCGAGGGCGCATGGAAAAAAGGCCCATCCCTTCCCTTGTTTCGGCTCGACGCGTGTTTCGTGTTCCGTTGTGTTTGCCGTTGAAACGCGCGAGTGCTAGAGGGGTGCTTGCTTCGACCGTCGCCACCAACGCCAAACCGCGTAGTGCAGATCTCGTTAACACAGCAGGCCTCGGTGTGTGTGCTTGGCATGCCTTAGCATGGCCTGCCGCGTGATGGAATGTATGAGCGTGCCCTCGCAGTGTCCGTTTTGAATGGAAGTTCCTCGCGAAGCACGATCGGGCAAAGGACATTCCGTGCTGCATCAGATCATCACAAACGGGTGGCCGTATGCGTTACTGCAGGGAAAATGCTTATGAAAATGGGTGAGGAGAGTGCAACTGCACGACAGACTGCCCGAGGCAAACACCAACACAACCAACACCGGGGCGTTGCTGCATCGCTGAGAGTGCAACCGGAAGGCGTTTGTAAAGTCCAAAAAGAAAAAAAAACACTAGCGTGGAAAATCATGTTAAGCATACTAGACGAGACGGGCACGAAACAGTGAACCAAATCCGGCTGCAACCAAATTGGTCACGTACAGGGTGTTGCGTTGTTGTTGTTGTTGTTACTGGACCGACCTCCAGCTCGTCCTCGTGAACGACTGCGACTCAAAAGTGAAAACACATTGTTCCAAGGATTGGCGCCCATTTGCGGCACTTTTAGCTCTTTGCACCCCCGGCTCGAGAGGGGGAGGCAAAAATCACTTACAACGTGGTGAACAGCATCCTGCACCAACAGCAAAGATGGGCGATGATGTCATATGCATCGAATCGGACGAGGATGACGAGGAAGCAGATGACGAAGCGGGCTCGTCGCGTGCACCTCGCACACCACGTGGCGTACGTGGTGGTGGCAAGAGGGAACGGCAGCAGAACCGTTCGGCATCGACGGGTGGTGGATACTGGCGACAACGGCGCATCGGTAAGTATCGCCCCGGGCTTACTGGGACGGTGTTAATCCGCACAAAAAAGCGGTGCGAAGCGAGTAAATGGAATCGAAATTGTGGCGCAGTGAACGTGACGGTAGCAGTGGAAGGTGTTCTGTAGGTAGCAGGTTTTATGTAAAGCAGATGGTTCGTTTTTGTTTCATTTCGCTGCTTTGTTTTTGTTCTTGAACACCGTGGTCGAAGGATTGCTAGAATGTGACCCTCCGAGCGATTGTTTCTAAAGTAATGGTGGTTCGGTGTTCGGTATATTGCGAACCAGAGTTTAGTTTACTAGATAAATCCGATGTCTGATTTTTCTCTCACATTTTCTGAAAATGATTTAGTCAAAACACCTATCAATCGAATGAAATGCTCTGCTATGTTTAAATGGCGTCACAAACTAACCAATGCCTGGTTCATGGCTTATTCCACTTCATCTCTTCATTTTTATCATTTTTTGCTAAATTTAAAATTCAGTTAATGCCCAAATGACTAGCGAACCGTTTTTGGATTTCGCAAAGCGAGTTATACAATCCGTATACCAACGATCTGTTATTTTATTTCTCTAACCTCGCCATAAACATTTTTCCAACTGGATAGCTTCTATGCACAAAAGCACACAAATGTAAATTTCAAGCAAGGCACAACACCATAAAGTGCATGTTTTCTCTGTTCTGGGAATTGCATTTCTGCGACGTATTTTTGGGAGTAAAAATCATAACGAAAGCGGCTCCATCCAAGCAAACGTTTGCATTGCAGCTGACTGCAAGTGTGCACTGGGTGTGTTGTAAATACAAATCTCCTTTTTGTTTTTCAACGCAGCAGGCATCTGAATTCGCGAAGGGTTCCAACAGAACCATTATTAACGTTGTAGTTACTGCAAAGTGAATTCCGTGTCTTTTGACTATTGTTTTCACCATCTTTGTCAAAACGAAAGTGACAATTCAATCGCAAAGCGTCGCGTCGGCAGGCAGGCAGACGATCCAGGAAGCCGTACGTTTACATTCATCCATCGCTTCCGGTACGCTCTCATTGTGTCACTCCGATGGCACTCCCTCGAGGGATGCTGGGCCGGCGAAGACGTCTCGGAAGCTGTGTGAAGCAGACACGTCATCCGTTTCACCACACCTTCTCCTGTCCTGGGCATCGCGGTATGGCCTTCACCGAAGATCGTTCACGGCGCCGGTCGCGATAAGGGAGAGGCGCGAGCGAGCGACCGAGCGAGCTGTCGCTGACGCCACGGTGTCGCGATGGAGGCGCCACACTTTAACACAAAAGCTCATCAACCGAACCGAACTGCTGCTGCTGCTGCTGCTGCTGTGTCCTGGAGCCGGGTATCCCCGGTCACATCCTGTACGCCCAGCGTGTGTACGTAGTCTGCTTACATAACCTCAAAAACGGAGAACCGAACCAGCGCGCCTCTGCTGTTTGTCAATTACAATTTCCCGTTCCATCTCCCGTGGGAGAACAGGCGACACATTCGGGATTCGGCAAAAGTTTGCGTCTCGGTGTCGTGGTGCAACGGAGGCGACGAACCGAGACGCCTGGAACCGAGGTCAGGGAGTGCCGAAACGGCAGAAAAGTATTTCCGGTTCGGGGAAAGTGGTACCAATTTATATTTTGTTTCGCTGTTCTAGCTGCTTTCTTCAAGCATGCTGAGACGAAGCGAAGCTTCTTTTCGCGGCTGCATCGCGTGTGTGTTGGTTGCATGGTATGCTGGCTGGCAGCTTGCTTTGTCGGATCGCATCGCACCCGGAGCGCCACGGTATCGAGGCGCACCGAAACGTCACAACTTCCGATCTCAGTATCATATTTGTACAGTTTTCCGCTTTTCCGACATCGTTTTTTCGGGGATTGAACTCCCATGCATCCCCTCTACTGCATCACCACCATCAGCATCATCATCATCATCGATAGGAATCTCTTATTAATCACCACAGCTAGTTGCACAGGGGGTAGCGTCGCAGCAGGCGGGGAGTCTCGTGATGCCGTAAAGTCAGGCAACCATTAGTGACTGTTTGTTCTCGACCTCATACTCCTGCATCCCCGGGGCGGCGGAACAGTATCCGGTCGCACACGAAAGCAAGACATTAAGCAGGGCGGGATGTTTTCCCGGGGACGAGCAAATAGAAAGGCGAGCTAAAAACAAAGCCAAACACCAAAAAGGAAAACGAAAAGTCAATCCAAGTCAGTCGAAGGAAGTAGCAACGGGAACTCTTCCTGGCACGGAATTGGCCAAATGAAAGAAAGGTGCTTCTCTCTTCGTCTCTCTCTCTCTCTCTCTGGCGCTCTCTGCGTGGTGATGTCAAAACGTTTGGCTCGAAATCGGGGAATCGATTGTGTCGCCGGCACGCGGCACGTGGCGAACGGTTCCGCAGTTCTGTCGTCGAGTTGATTGGTGCATCTGGCTGGATGGCTGGCTGGCAGCTGATGGCCAGTGAATTGTGCACGATCATGCAACATAAATCAGCATGCCATGCTGGCTGTCAGGCGGCCTGCGCTGAGCTTTGTGTTTCCAATCGCAGTAGCAGCAGCAGCGGCAGCGGCAGTTGAGTTGACGCGTTGCTGACTCGCGTTTTACATTTGCTGTTGAAGCTCATCAATCCGGAAGCCTTGAAATACTGGTTCCATGAAAAAACGGCGGTGAGAGGGGAAAGAACCGGAAACGGGGTCCATCGTAACGAGCACTTGGCACTCAAAGTGTCGCTACAGTGCAGAGCGATCCTGGGGCCGGGGGTAGGGCTATGAATTTGGCCACCTCATCGTCATTAGGGACTGCCATTTGCACCACCAATCCTTCACTCTCCAATCCCCCTTTCGAGGGAGTTCCTGTTTCGTCAATTAAACAGCAACCGGAGAGAGAGAGAGAGAGGGAGAGATTGCTGGCTCCATCGTTGCACATCATCGCTGTCACGATCAGTTTTCATTCCGGCGCCCCGAGGGCAGTTCCGATTGCACACTAGCAACCCCTTCTCCCTCCGCCTGGACACCTGACACGGATCGCAGGATGAATTTGCCCTTTTATTGTTTCCTTCGGACAGTGCTGGCGAGAAGCGCAACCACAAACGATGCGGACCTTGCATCGTCTTACATTAGGAAGGTGATTTATGGGCAAGTTTATGGTTCCTGGCTGGCCCGTGGCCCACGGAGTTTCCTGGAGGAAAAGAGGAGAAGGAATGGAGGAGGAAATTAAATATTAATGGCTTGTCGAATGCCACTACCCTTCCCTTCCTTCCCGTGGAGGCCAATGGACGGACGGTGTGCAATGGAATGCACTATCCTCGGCTGCCAGGAGTCAGCATTTTCGGTTCCAGACAGACCAGGCGATGGACACGGATTTGAAGGCACCAAAAAGGGGTTTAGCGCCGGGAGCAACAAAAGCGTGTAAGAAACGGGGAACCATTCCAAAACCCATGGTCCATGTGCCTGCCTGTCTGTCTGCTGATGCACCATTAATGTGTGATGCGGATGGATCACGCTGCTGCTGCTGCTGGCGGTGCTGGCGGATTTGTCTTCATTGTCGGCTACGCTAGGTTTGTGTTTTGTGGCTGGCAACCATATTCTAATGATCCCGTCCCTTCCCTTCCCCAAGTGCATGTTTGACGTTTGGTTGCTTCTTCTTGCACTCGGTTGTTCCGGGAATAAAATGGAAGCGATGCGGAAGTGATTCCCGCAAAGATGGTAGATGCATTAATGTTTACAATCATTTATCACTCCCGCCTACCAGCAGGGGGGGGGGTTTCATCTAACGATCGTAATTGTGCTGTGGTGGCAACGATGGCAGCAACGATGGTGGTGGCATAATTTAAATAGGACGCTCGCCAGCACACAAAAAAAACACCATTAATGCTCGAATGACGGCGATATGGTTCAGTTTGTGTGTCTGTGTATTTATCTATGGCCACTGGTGAGTGAGAGCTTTGGCACATTTTTTTTGCGCACAGTTTTCCGGCAATTTTTCCTTTTTTTCTTCTGTTTCTTTTTCGTCTTTTAATTCCTGCTTCCACCGCCTATTTGCCATTCATCAGTTGATTGCTGCTGACGATTGCCGCGGCAGAGGCAGCAATGTAGCAATCGTGAAATACACGAAAAACGGTGCTCTCTGGTGGAGCAGAGGAGCAAGAGGTCTCTGGGGTCTGAAATTGCTCTGGCCTCTACAAAGAGAGTGCGCGATCGCGCGGAAAAATGGCGATGAAAATCGTACTGTAATTCATGTGAAGGAAAGAGATAGAGAGAGAGAGAGAGAGAGAGAGAGAGAGAGAGAGGAAGAGACGCGCAAATTAAAATTTTTAAAGAATGACAGATCCTGAGCCCGCATCCACCAACAACCCGATACCGAGAGTTGCAGCAATTCGTTTGGATCTAGCATTCATTGGAAAAAGGCCGATTTAATGGCGCGTTACAATGGTTCGATATTCTGTTTACCTGCAAAATGGAGAGATTGTTTGTTTCGGAAAAAGGATTCCAAAAAATCGATCTTTCCCTTAATCCGTGGCACACATTGTATCGCTGGTAGGAAAAACACATTCTTCCTGAAATTGAGCGCGAGTTCCGAGAACCACGACCGAGGAGCAGGCAAGGTTACATCAACAGACCGTACCTGACCTGGTGCAATCAGCGTCCTTTGGTATCCGTGTGTTAAATACGTAACCAGTAACCGATGACCATCATTAATAGCGACCCTTTTTTTTTTCTTCCTGCTTCCTCTCGTACTGCTGTTTTATCGATACGGCTATAGGGTTTCGGCTATTGTTGTCTCGCTATCCCTCTGCTTCACATTATCATCCGGCACGTGCCACCGTAGCATCAGCCAGAGCGCTCTGGCCATCCAATTGTCAGCTAAACTGTTACCTGGTACGGCTGTATCGTTGCACCATGCACTACAAAAGGGTGGCGGGTTTTTCGGACGGCTCTTGGGGAGGCACATTCCGAATGATGCGATGTCATTATTATCCTCGAAAGTGCTTTCCGGCGTATTAAAGGTCCTTTACTCTTTCTCTCTCCCGCTCGCTCGGTCGACGCGATATCCACTTGAATCTATGGGCTGTGGTTGTCGTCGTCGTCGTCGAAAGAGGATATCTCGGTCAGCACACCAGCCACCAGCGTTTGCACCAGTACGCTTCAACTAAATTAGAAGCAATATTTACCGTGAGCACTCGCAGACCTCGAGGCTCCGTGGCTCTATCGTTGGTTGCAATTTTTCGGAATTTCACTTGCGGGACCTGCGGAAAAGCGGAAAACCCCGGAACGCCGCTTGTGCTGGAGTCCTTTTACCACTCCGTTTGCGCTCGGGTGCTTCGTTTGATGTAATTAAGATAAACTTTTGTGAATGAAACAGGAAACAGGGAGTGAGGGAGGAGAGGGTGGTGAAGGTGAGTTGAGTACCACGTGACCCAACCGCAGCTGCATTCGGCAATTGATGAGCCGAGAGGCAGGCAGTGCAACGGCAACGATGTTGAACTCCGATCGATTTTCCTCGGAATTGCTGGAATTCCGGTCCCGGGAAATGCAATGGAAATGGGTTGCGGTTTCTGCACTTGTCTCTCTCGCGCGCGGGCGCTGCTCGTCACTTCATCTTCATCGCGACATAATTGCAATTGGCGTCCACTCCCCCGGTCCAGTGCAAGATGAAGCATCCTTCCAAACAAAAAAAAAATGGGTCGCGCGCTGGAGGTTTTGTTTCTGATTACCTCGCTTAGGCACACTGCGGTCACTGGACACAGATTCGTTTATGCCAGCGTAAGGGGCAACCGTTTATCGTGGTCAGTATCAGGCGGCCACTCTTCGCTACTTCTGACAACTCCATTTTTCAAACTCAGCCTCAGACACTCGAGAGCTCGAGCTGGAGCTCGAACTGCTGCTGATGCTGTTACTCATCCCTTGTGGTGGTGTTTGTGGTCTCGCCCTTGTGGTCTTTCTGGATCTGGATTCGAGTGCACAGTCGACTTCCTCGATCGATTTTTGCCACTGGATCGAGTCATTGAGTGGAGGGAAGCACTTGAAGCCTGAGATCGATCAAACTGACCTACCCCCGAGGGGTCCCTGGAGACCATCGGTTGGCCAGTGGCTTTTGTATGGCTTATCTCGTTTTCACTACCGATTGAACTCTTCTACCCGGTGGTCACAGCTGCTGCTCCGACTGGAATCGATAAGATGTCCGGAAATGACGGAAACTTGCATGACAATGGCCCCAGCAGCGGGGGGGACTGGAAATCAATGAGTTCCCTATTGTGTTGAATGCAATGATTTGAATATTTATATAAGAATGTAAGAATGCATTCAGTGCAGGAACTTCCTGTACCAGCAGCTGAGCATTCAAGGTTCGCTACATCGCACCGAAACCCCTCATGTTAATGCAATGAATGTAATGCTGGCAAAGTACTTCCACGCCCTCGAGAAGACCAATTAGCAGCAAGCATACAAGTACAATTTCGCGTTTCCCGCTAGCCTACCAGTTCACCGGTTTGCATTTTAACAGCAAGCAGTGCAGCAATCCCGCAGCTTGTGGTTCTTATTGTTAGCTTTTTCTCCTCACTTTTTTTTTTGTTTTCCACTTCATTTACGATTATCATTTATGCATAACACGCCCACTCCATGCTGCACACTGCTTTGCATGCAGTGTGCTGCTGCTGCTGCTTCTACAGCTGGAATGCTGGAAGTGGTCCGCAATCAAAAGCTAATTCCATGTTGAGTGAGCCCGGAACTAAGAGCTAAACTGGTAGGGCCGGTATGCTGGATATGGTTTGGCTCGACAAACCGAAAATTATGAAGCTCTAATGATAGCAAATTGCCCTCGTCTGTCCAAAGTGCCCTTGTACGGTGTATTAGGTATCCGGACGTGTGCAAACCCGGTGTGCCGACTAACGGCAGTTTGGTGGGATTTAAATGGCACTCAAGCAGGGGGTGTGTTATGGCCACATATAACCGAGTTATGGCCACATATAACCGAGTTCCGTACGGAGCAACATGATATGGCCAGCAGTAAGACTGATGCAAATGGATCTTTACTCTCTACGGAGGTGTCGTCTGGAGAGTGCAACTTCACTGCAACTCCTATATCCGTTGCCAGTGACAGAGAGACAGAGAGATAGTGGCTGCTGTTTGCCGGATGTGAAAGTGTGGCAGATTCTGCTTTATTGATGTACCGGAGAAGTATTTTCATTATTATACCTTGCCAGCGAGGAATGATGATGCTGCTACAATGGCTAGAATGTTTGCTGCAGTGCTACAAGTACATTGTCCGTGTTGTGTTGCAGCAAACGAAACCACTTTACAGATACGCAGATGACAACGATTGCAGGACATCTTTTAAATGAAAGAAATGTAAAATTTGATGCATCTGATTGAATGCATTCACTTGGCTAGGCCACTCGGACGACACAATGACGCTGTATAGAGAAGGACATTTTCTCGACATTCCTTCAACGGAGATACTCCTTTGAGTTTAAGTTGTCTCCTGCAACCGACACTAACGCACTAACACTTGACAAGCACTTTTATCACAATTCAGCCTCCAGCACCATCAATCTATTAGGTAATTTATGTGCAAATAGCTCGAGGCATTTTCTGCAATTAATTCCTTCTCACCTCGCTCTACTTCAGGACACCTGGCCACGCTTCTAGGAAACTGAAGAAGACACGGTTTCTCTTGTCCTTTGCCTGTACGCTCATTTCAATCACCTGTCATCTGCATCCACTATCCTTGGGCAAGAAGCACCCTTCACGTATGTGTCCTTCTGCCAACGTTTTGGTTAACTTTTCAAAACGCAACCAGCATCCTCAACATCACAAGCGAGCAAAGTGAATAACGGAATGAGAAGGAGTGGTGCATGTGGCCTGGAACTGGCAAGCAGTGAGCGTGTGTTCGTTCATGCGTCACAAGTGGAACGAATGGATGCAGTGTCTGGAACCGGTGTAGCGGAACCATTGTCGTTTATCACCATTTATGCTAGACACCACACAGCACACCGCGCCACAGGATGCATTATTATTATGTACTCAAGGCCAGCACAGGTCCTGATGCATGCATCAGTTCTGCTTTAATGTTCTCTGCATCAGAATGCATTCTAAGTTGTGCCGGTAGCGTGGTATCATGCAACCAACCAGCCAGCAGCAACAGTGGCTGCAAATCAGATCAGTAACCTACTTCAGCAGACCATTAGCAATCGAGTGGTGCGCCGAACGCTAACGAGATTATGATAATTATAAGTTGAACTTGGTTTCGAACTCTATCTATCTGTTCTGCATCGTCGCCTGCAAACAACGCACCACCGCCGTTCGTCGGTCAATCGGACGGATCGGACTGCTTCATCGAAGCCTCGGTCAGACGACGCAGCGCAAACTTTAATGACCTGAAGCCCTTGAGCCATGTTCCGAAGAAAGCACATTTCCAGGGGCGAAGGTAAATCCTTGCCAAGATGACGCGAACCAATCACCAGCAAAGGCAAGTACTTTCGTTCCCGGGAGAAAGTTTGTGTATCGCGAGGAGAGAGAAAGAAAGAGGAAAAAGGATTTTACCTCGAGTGAGTTCTGGCCACCTTGGGTTGCTGACTTTCCTGTTACAAATAAGGAAAAGTCGTGGTCTTCCTCGGTTGGTTTGGTCGATGAATTCTCGGTTCGCGCGAGTCACCAAACTTCCGTTGGGCGCTCCAGCGCTGCAGCACAAATTGTTTCTATTTGATTGCGGAAATATTAATTTATGCGCACTGACCGCACACTGCTGCCCACGCAGTTTGCTCGCCTTCCGCATTACAGGCTAATTAAAAAGGACTTTTGTAAGGGAGGAAAGGTGAGAAGAATGCGTCTTGGAACCCGCTCTACTCGAAGTCAGCACAAAGCGAGAAGAAAAGGCTTCGCAGGCACACTCAGGAGCTTATAGCTGCATTTTCTTCCCCAAAAAGGGGATGCACTTTGAAGGAATTTAATTCGAAATTCGAAGCGACTCTCGCGGTTCAAGAGAGCTGATGAATAGTGGCGTAGGTCGTGTTGTAATGGGCGAGTACAACGTTATGATCGAACCCCATTTGCCAAACGACCTTCCGGGATGGCCGCTAAAGGGAGGGGAGTCCCGGGCTTACGATTGACGGTAGTTGTCACACGACCATCTAGCCACGACCACCGTTTGGTAAGTGGTTGGACCCTAAGAGGTCTTAACTTTATCCCCCCCCTTTCACGGGTTTCCTCGCTTCCGCTTGGTTCCATGGTGTGTGGTTTCTGCTTCTACACTCGAGGAATCTCCAGTGCACCGCACGTGACTTGGGGCAGCCCGTTATTTATGGTTTTTTCCGCCACCACCCCACCAGCAAACGGTGCTGTCCCGCGGTCGCTAGCTCGTAAAGTGTTTTTTCCTTTCCAGTCAGCAGCCGGAGCAGCAATACGCATCGCTTAGAACGATGAATGCCACTCTGCAGCAGCAGCAGCAGCAGCAGCAGCAGCAGCAAAAGGCAGCAACGTTCCTTGGTACGCACGTGGAACGCGCGATGGTCGATCGTAAACAGGGACGGGCGTTCGTGACGATAAATTTCTTCTTCGTTAAGTTATGAGCTCGCCTTCTCCACGCCAATTCGCCCCCCCGGGCCAGCGCAGTGGGATTGATAATTTCGCTGCGCGGTCAGTACGCATTCCACTGCATCGGGAAGCAGTGCAGTCGCGCAATGTGTCCTCAGGCGATGCAGCAGGCAGAGCAGTGTCAGAGAGTATCATCCTCGCCTGAAACCTCATTACCATAATCGGCATTCCCGGTAAGCTGGACTGCATAGCGCGTGCGGTGAGGGTGATTTGTTTCGATTACAACTTTAAACTGCACCCAACTCCAAGGCCGGATCGAGGGGCCGCAGATTGTTGATGCCACAATGGCAACCCTCATTTGTTGGAATCCATACCAAACCAACGTGCTTGTTAGTTGACTTTGGATAATTGAAAAACTCATTCAAAAACGCACCACAAATTTAAGGGCTGTGTGTTGTTGGGAGGGTGAGTTAGCCAGCACCAGCACGTGCAGCATGAGACGGCTCTGTTCGTTGATCATCAACAACTCCGGTCTCGTTCTTTGGTTGCATGGTTACCTACCCAACCGGCGGTTGTTATGTGCTGGCCAACCGAGATGCATTGTTACATATTTAACGCCGAAAACGACGAGTGCAGTTCCTCGAGGTATCGCACAAACCATAAGTGAAAGCAAGCAAACTCTTGTCGTCGCTGTTATCCGGCACATTCAATCCGGTATGATGGTGATCCGGTACACCCGAACGTGGAGAAGTGTTGCCGGAAATGTCCATTTTCATTTGGTGATCCTTGGCAGCAGACAGCTTTTGCAGCAGCAACGAGAGAGCGTAGCAGGCAGTTCCATTGTGATGCAACGGAAATGGGTGCTGTGAAGCCGTTGTGGAAATGTTTAAATAAATTATGAAACAAAAATCGAAAGCTTCACAATAGACGAAAAAGCGAGCCTCTCCTTGTCTTCTTCTCCACTCATCATCATGCAGCTCGCGTAGTCCAGGATGTACGGTACGGTACACTCCAGTAATCCGATTCCCTGGTACCGGATCCGGTACCCTTTGGCACCCAAAACACGAATCCGATGGATTTAATCAGAATAATGTCTGACTCACTCGTAGCTACACGGAATGGCGTTCGATTTAGTGGCCTAGAGCTGCAGCTCCAGGGTTTGGGTGTCTGGATAATAACATCGCCCACAGCTCCAGCACTCCTACGAAGGACGGGGTGTTACAGCGCATTAGGGATGATCAAAGACGATGCTAATTTCGTTAATGGACGGACAACGACATCTTTAAAAGGTGTCGACGATAAACGGTCCCAATTGTCGCTGTTACTGAGTGTCTCGGTGGCAGACAGGATTAGTGCTTTTCCAGGACGTTCGCGTTGAAGGTTTGAGGCGATTGTGTGGCGCCTGTTATTGTCTCGAATCGTGCAGCCAGTCACGATGGGACGAATTATGGAAAAGAAGTTCCAATAGGTGCTGCAGCGTCTCGGTGAGGCAATGAAGGATCCACTTTCTACTTGGCTGTTGCCACTGTTGCCTACGCGCAAACCGAACCGAAGCTGGAGGCATATTTTATCCAGGACGCCACATCCGGGCTCCGGGCAGCACCCAGGGGAGCGCACTAGAGGAAGTAGCTGTCAACGATGCACCGAACTCGTGCCGACATTATGCAACTTATGGTCGCACGATGTAGCAGTGGGGTCGGCAAGAAAATAAGAAACCTCGCTGTACCATCCTCTCTTCAACTACAAACTGTTGTTTGCTGCTGCCGTACACACGCGCTAGCCGTCTCTTGGGCCAACATGTTGACACGTTGCATTGAAATTTAATTAACATTCGAGCGGAAGTCGGGCGGAATCTGTCAGCAAGAAGCTGTCTGGCTGGCTGGCTAGCAGACAGGTTGGCCGCCGACGTCCTTCGTCCTTCTTTCCACCGCTTTTGCCTTACTGTCCGACACATTTGAACTCTTGATCGCGTTGCGCTGTACCGACGAGAGAGAGAGAGAGACAGCGAGGTGCACACATAATTGTACCCAGACATTCCGGGGGCCAGCACGATGCTTTGTTTTTACAAAAAGCCGACCTCGGACGGATCCACACGGTGAGCTGGGCAGTCAGGAAGTGGCGCAAGTGCATCCGAACGCTCACGCTTGACAGCTGGAGAAGTTTCTCATTCGTCAGGAAAATGGAGTTTCATATTCGTCGGATGAGCTACTCTTCGAACTTTCTCTGTCGCTTCTCGCGTTGACTAGCTGGTGGCTAGCAGAGAAAAGGGTTCCGACAGTCTCGAGTTGAGCTGATGAGTGCCGCCAAACACACAGTGTCAGTTTGTTAATCCTGCTGGGATAGTCTAGGAATAGAAAAAATATAAAATAATCAGAAAAATAATGCTATGAATGAACTGCAATCGGAGGGAAAAGTTCGCTTTTAGGGATGCGACTTTCTTTTTTGAGTTAAAGTGCACCAAACGGTACTTACTCGCCAGCTCCTAGCTGATGATATTTATAGCGTTCGCAACTCACAAACTGCACGAGTTGCGGTGCAAAGAAAACTTACATTTCGCACAGCATCAGCAAGTTACGCGCTTCGACACAGCGAGCATTCACAAACCGCGGAACGGTGGAGAAAGTTTAACGGCGCTACCAGGGTCGATGAAGACGATGACTGAACTTCTGCATATGGGAATCACCCGCCGGTGGAAACTTCCGCAACCGCTGAAAGCGATGCGATATCTTAGTGGCGCCGGCACTCGTCTGCTGATCATTGATCGCGGTGAAGAAGAAGGTCACGTAATATAATGTTTGATCGTTTGCTCTCTCATCTCACCAGTGAGGGTCCTACTCGCTATCTATTCAGTGCATCGACGCTATTGATCGATCCATCTCTTTCGGTGACGGAACTAGGTTAAGCGTACCGGTGCTGCGGTTCCGTGAGAGCTACTTGAGATTCTGACACTTTTGCCACGCCACGAAAGACATGCCACTGGCAGCCCCATTAATATGAATCTATTCCATCCGACGTGCATGATAACAACAGGGGGGTTTCGGGTTCGGTTTTTTGCTACAAATAAATCAATCACATTTTCCGATTTTCCTATCAGACCACAGTATGTGTAGCGCGGGAATACACAAAAGCAGATGTGTGTCTGTTCACCGGGGGTGGGGATATAGTGGATGTTCGGGGTATGACATTCTGTCGCTGAGTGATGGTGCATAAGTAACGAGTCCCCCGTACCACCAGTTTGAGATATTAAAATAAAATCGATTCATCTGTGATACGAGCATTGGCCGCTCGATTACACCGGTGTTGGCTTGATGAAAAACGATACCCCTGTTGTTCCCACCCGTCAATCATTCAATCTCATGTTCGTGTTCGCGTGTGTTACCGTTAATGATACGTTGTTGGTCCACTGATCCGTCTGGTTGGTTGGTCCTTTGCCCATTTTGTTACCATTTGCTAGTGAAATATGCTGACATACACTGCATGTGGTAACAAAATAGCAATTTCTAAGTGACGGGATTCGGAATCGCTTTTTTTCTCGGTGCGGACGTGCATTGCCAGGGCGTCGCAATTGGTTTCATTATTTTGTGATCCGATCGGATTTCTGATTCCCTTTTTATGTTGCAAAAGCAAATTAAAAAGCCGACCACACTTCTAATGAGCCTCAAACCACCGTGCTACCACACGTGGCATCGTTTCACTGTAAAAACGGAACACACATGCGGAACATTTTAACACGTTTCATTTGGATTTACCGGACCGAGGGTAATCAATCGAAGCACTACCCATTAGTAGCGCAATGCTCATGGGTGTCCATTTGTGGCTTCCTGGTGAAAGCTTAAAGCGCTGTGAAGCAATAAAATAAATGCACTTTCCGGGATTTCATCCCCCTGTGGCACTGGAAATCCATATAATCGGAATTGTAAAACCCGTAAAAAAACTCCTATTTCCAATACTTTTCCGACAAAATCTCGCAGCAACGCGATGACCCTGAAAAACGACCATTAAATGACCGAAACGGGTCGGAAATTAATTAACTTTTCCACTGACCACCGGGGAAGGGACGTTTCAAGTTGATCGCGATGCATCATCATTCATTACGAGCGCTCGCGGAGTCGTTTGACAGACGGCACCACCACCGTTCAGTGGGTGCCACACGTTAACGTGCACTTAACATTTTAAGCATGATTTATGTAAGTCGAAGTATTGTCCGTCCGTCGCTCTTGGAACGATGGATCCTCTCTCTCGTGTTTCCTTTTGACCGGCAGCAGCAATACCAGCAGCATTGCTACAGTCTCGGCAATAAAATCGAATACATCAATCCTCACCATCCCTCGTAAAGCTCGTGGAGATGCTCGAGATGGATATGGTCCTAGCCTTTCTCAAACCTTAGACTACGAGGAGCGTGTGTTTGTGTATGTTTGATCATAATCTGAAATTGGAAAATGCATTAGCACGATTTTGCGCCTCTCTGTCCGCCCTGTTCTGGCCAAATAAAATTAAAAAAATCCTCCATCAACCAAGCTCACCTCTATCTCCTCAACCTACAGCAAGCGCCACAACAGTAAAGCTGCTTACAACTTTCCTTTCCCACAGTAAGGTGCCTTCCTTGCACAACGGTCCTGGCAGCAAGCTCGATCCATCCGCGTCCCCGCTCGGTGCTGCTCGTTATCGCGTGCGTGCCAAACCAATGGGCTCCGCCTTGATCGCCTGCTGCGCTGCCGTTGCTGTTGTCCTTATTGTTGCCGGTTGTTTAGCTTGTTTCCGGCAAGCTGAGCAGAACAAATTCGATTCCGGAGTGCGAACACAAATGCAGCGAAAGGGAGGCAGGACAACCCCACCCCATGAGAGGAGCAGAAGACGAGACGGTGAGGACGGCACCGATTCCTTGAATCTCGCCTTTGAGTGATAACTTTCCTCTCGGGTATTCATTTGTATCCTTCGCCAGGGGGACGCCGGCCGGCAGTTTCTGTTGGCATCAAATTCGATTCCGCTGCGCTGCTGCATCTTCAGGGTGCTCCATGATGGTTTTTCGTCGTCCACCATCTCGAGTGCAGTGCTTTGCCCGCACGACGAACGTCGAAGGGAACGAAAAGAACGTCCCTCGGGGACGGTTGTTGTGCATTTTGTTGTGCACTTTTCGATGGCGCTGGCTGAGGAGAGTTTTAAAGAATATCAGAGTCTCGTTTTTTCCCCCTTTTGGAGTTTGCTTTTTTTTCGGTGAGATCCCTTACGTTCCGTTTTTCGTGGCACACAAAAGGACTTTCTTGCTAGCTTGATTCTCATCGTACGCGACACACCACGGACCGTTGATGATGATGGCGGTGTATGCTTTTTTTGAGGGGACAACAAAAAGGAAATGATTGCTGCGATGATTAACGATAACGGGCAATACCGTAACCATATGTTTTGATGTTGATGGACGGTGCAACGCTCCGTCGGAGCCATGACAACGACGAGGACAGCAGGTCGAGGATGTCCCATGCCTTGCGGAAAAAAGGAGAAATGCGACGCAAATACTGTTTGTCATGGGTTGCTTTGAAAGGAATGCATTTTTTGGGGGGGGGGGGGGGGGGGGGGCTCCAAGAAGAAAGGAAATTCTGTTTGGAGGTTTTCACAACATACATCATTTAAGATGGCTTGGAAAAGCGGAAAATCTGGTAGCTCCTTCCGAAAAATGGAACTAATTGTTTGGGGCAACTTTGGTTGGAAAATCCTGGGGAATTCGATAGAACCATTAATTTTCCCCTCGCAATCTAAACTCTTGTACAGGAAAATGCAACCTCATACCCACACAAATACGAGCACATGGTGCAGTGCAGAATATCTTTTCGTTCGTTACAACATTGTGACTCATTCAGCATCACCACACATGATGCTAATGGTTGCAGCGCCACAGTCGTTGCGACAAGGCCAACCCTTTGTGGCCACGCGTCGCGAACGTACGTCATCGTTAATAATGTTTCTTTCACACAACGACGACGCCACGACTTGCACTGTGACTGACGGCCGCCTTTTGGGTCCCCGCTTTCACGGTCCTGCATCACCCACAGGCACCCACAGCATTCCATCTCATCTATCTTGTTAGACGGCGAGCAAGAAGATAAGGATAAATTAGCATTCAGCTAGAGGCGTTAGAAAAGGCAAAGAAAGAAAGAAGAAGAAAAAAAAACAGCCAACAGCAGCCGGCAACTGATTGTGATTGTCGTGAACTGGCGTGACAAATGATAAGTTCGCTTGATGTACGCGCGTGTGCTGCCCTCCGGACACCAGCACCTGCGCTACGCTTTTTTTCCATTAACCCGGGCGTGAAAATGGTGGTGGAAAATCGTTGTGTCGTCACCGTTGTCACAGGTGGCAAGCGAGAACGCGAGAGAGAGCGAGTGAAAGTTTGTCAGCAAATTAAACTATTTTTAACTATTTTACGGTGTAGGGCAGGACTCTTGGCAATCTTTCCATCGGAACGTGTTGACACAAAAGTCGTGAGGGTGTGTGCGTGTCTGTCGTCAGCTGAGTCCAATCACAACCGAGACAACTTCCGGGAACTTATTTGATTTTCTCAGCTCCGTTCTGGTCCGTGCGGTTTCATCGCGGTGGATGAATTAAGAAAACTGTTTTCATGTTTTTTGGAACCCCCCGTAGCGAATGCTCAGTGAAGCGCAATGAAGCGTTTTAACTTCGTATTTCCTTCTCCTTCGCCATCACTTTTTCCCCCGACCGTTGGTGGTAAAACATAATTTTAACTGATTATCCAGTGGGTGGAACCTATCCGGGGTTGCGGGCTTCACCGAACCCAAAAACCCTAACTATCCCCCCAGCGGAACTTCTAATGAAGTCCACCGCGTTCAACGCACAACCACAAGTTGTGGGAGAGTGACAAAAAGAGGAAAATGTGACGCTCGCCCACGACCATGAGCGAAATGCTAACGAATCCTCGGTAACTCTCGGTTAAGGTTATTCGCTTCTCTGCATCTCGTTACACGAATTTTCCCGGCCTCGCTCCAACGGTGGCTTAAAGGCTGAATGAAGTTTTTCAATGACAACCACTCCGTGTGGCCATCACCGTGCGGCTCGTTATCGAAGTGAAATTAATGTCTATTGGGCAATAATGTTGAGCTGGCTTAATTATGCGATTTTGCAGCGCGATGCATCGGAATGCCGCACAATGGCATCAACCCTGCCGACAGATCGTTTTGTGCGGACATTCTCAAAACGCACAATGGCCACCATAAATAAACGGATTCTTTTTTTTTTTGTTTCGTCTCTCTGAAAAGTTGACATATTTTTAATCTAAATTACGCCACGCCACGCACGAACCCGAAACTGTAATTAATTCCTCGTTCGAGTGCGTGCATGTGTGCCTGTGGCGCACTATTTACGATGTGATTTTATTATTTACAAAAGAAAAATACATTGTAATTTAGCACAGCCCCTTGTCCCAACCGCACAAACAATGCGCGTGAAGTTATGCGTGAAGATAACAATGGAGCATTGGTGCGCGATAAAGTTTCCTCATTCTCCATACACCTCACTATGCTTGCCATCCTGTGAATGCATCAGAGCCCGGGGGGAGGGAAAACACATTTACATTCCCTTGGTCGATATATAGATATACGGTTTTTTCGGTTATGTTCCGTGGTAGCAACATTGCCAGCACATACCAGCACCAGATAGTAATGGGAAGAGAGGCCATATTTTGAACATTTCGTCCTGCTGCTGCTGCTAACGACCTAGAGAGACGCAGGACCTCGAATACTGCTCATCGGTACATCGAAAAGCGTTCGATAAATGCGTCGGTGTTTGTGTTGGAGTGTGCATAACTCCTGCTGCGTACTTTGCACAGGTCCGAAGTCGTTGAAGGCCCAACAACAAAAAGCTAATTTATACTGGGCCAGAAACTGCCCCCAGCTGCTCTTGCATCCGCTCTCTTTAGCACTTCTCCTCTCTCTTTCACTCTCTCTCGCTCACTCTCACACAGTAAACATAGCGAAAAGCACTCTGAATGGCGCTTGTGAATTGGTTTTTCATGGGGAAGTCGAATCTGTGCCGCACAGCTTACTGCACCATTAATTTGAATATTTCAACCATGCTTCAGCTGAGGGAGGTGTGTGTGTGGGTGTATTTGTTGGCCAGCAATACGGCTCCGGAGCGCTGTCCAACTGAGATTGTTGATAGCTTTAGCCTTCCACAGATTCACAATGTTTTAATGTAGATTGATCCACATCGCAGGCCACAACAACGAAGCCCATGGTTGCTGCGTTGTTGCTGAGGATGTTGAAATATTCAAACGAACGGACCCCAAACATTGGACAACCAACTGCACTCGCTCCTAGCGCAAGCGAGATTTTCCCGCGCTTTTCCTCCTCTCCCTCTCCAAAGTCAATTTTCCTCTCCAAGCGTCAATCGCGGCGCGGATTATTTATGCGAAATTGAAACAATGCAAATTTGGTTGTTATCAAAATCATTCATTCATGCGTTGCGCGCATTGCACGGCCCGGTTCGGCTACATCGAAAGCTCATCAACCCGTGGGACGGACAGGCCTGGTGCCAAACCGATGGAGCGATAAATAAAATATAAATTGACTTACCGTCGATTACCACTGCACCGCAGACAATCTGCCAAAAACCAAAGGCCACGCGCGCGCGCCCCCCACGCTTCCTATGATTTGTGCTTCATTTCTGCGTGGCCAATTGTGCTGGTGGTTCGTGCACGAGAGTGACTCCATAATGCAGTTGGCAATTTATGAGCTTTTTCCGCCCCGGCACAGGTCAACCCAGCAGCGCAGAATGGTTTGCCAGAGATTGTGTGCTGCTGCTAACTTTATTTAAGGATTTACTCTTTTGCGGGATGCCCGCTACTCCTTAGGGTGGCGAGTGTTTTGCGAAAAGGAACAGCACACTGCGGAAAGTGCTGCCCCAGGAAAAGTGAAAAGTTCATCCAGGAAAGACGAATGTTACCTATTGCTCCAGTTTGGCACGCTTTCGCCCAGCTCACAAGAAAGTATAAAAGGAAATCCTCCCTTTTTTACCGTTGTCTTACTGGTATGTCTTAACATCCACATAAAGGTATAAGAAAGAGCCAAGAGGAACGGTGCTAGTCGTTGTGCTAGACAAGATTAGCGTGCCATGATATGGCCCTTTCCCTTCGTTTTCAAAGTGTGCCAAAGGCGGTGAGCGCATTAGAACACACTGCATCAAGGTTATGTTTCCTTCCCCGAGGGAGGGAGTTTGTTGTCTAATTCTCTGGATCAACAGTAAATCGTGTATCGTGCAGCTCAGGTTACCTTGTGCGTCTACAAGCCAGAACGGAAGATGATTGAGAAGGGAAAACCAGGAGCATCACTTCGTTCCGTCGCTTTATTGACAAGTGTTACTCGCTAACCGAGTATCGTTACACCTCGAAGTGAGTGTGCGTGTTCCCGAGGGTGTCGTTTGTGTCTGTTTAGCTACAGCAAGTTGTTAGCCAGCTTATCGGCACGCCATCCCATCGTCGTTGTTTTTTGCGCCATCGGTGTTTTTGTGCACAAAAACACGAAAACAAAGAAGCGATTTAAAACATTCCCTAGAGTGCTAGTGGAAAGTGTTGTGCAAAGTGCATTAAATTAAAATCCTTAAACACACTAGCACACCCAGACACAGGAAAGCACGCACTGCAGTACCGGGGGCGGGTTGAGATTGGTTGCGGTTTTGTTATTAAATTCAACATTATCATTTGTTCCGGGATCCCAGGGAGGATGTGCCAAGTGAGAGACAGGGGAACCAAAATGTCCATGTTACCGGAGAAGCAAGCGCACAGATCATGTGGCGCAAACCAGTGTGAGCAGGTGAGCTGGAGCAGTAACCTGAGAAGACACATCGCACAACCGACATACCGATGGGACTGCTCGCTTCGATGCACCGCTGCCATGCACTGCAGACGCTCCTGCTGATTGAAATGGAATGGAGTTTCTTTGGGTTCTTCCTTTGACCTGCACACAGCAGCCAGAAACGGGGAAAAAACGAAAAAACGAGTGAGCTACCAGGCGCCTCCATCTAGTCGGTAAAATGTTTGAAGATTTATTTATTTCGGTTCCCCCCGGGGGGTGACTATAAGCGTGCTCCCCGAAATGTGTGTCTCTCTCTTTCGAGATACTCATCG
Organism: Anopheles aquasalis; assembly: GCF_943734665.1. Classification (NCBI taxonomy): domain Eukaryota; kingdom Metazoa; phylum Arthropoda; class Insecta; order Diptera; family Culicidae; genus Anopheles; species Anopheles aquasalis. Next base: position 64,598,587 of record NC_064878.1, on the reverse strand, counting down.
GATGTTAGTTTATGATGACAGGAATCGAGGACACAACGGTAAGGACCAACCATAATCCCAACATACCGACAGCGCATGCTGCGATGCAAGACGATATGCGATGCAGGTGACGACGACGACGACGACGACGACGACGGTACACGATGTCGCATCCATCGCAACCAGTTGCCATGTGGCTGGCCGACGCCAACTGGGCTTTTGATAGTTGATATAGGGGTTGATGTTGGGCTCCCGGCTGTACCGTTCAATCCGTTGCTAAGGAAGCCAAACCAGCGCGATTCGCTACATGCACTGGCATGTACCGAGTTATTAGGAAGCATTCCCGGTAAATCGGAACGCTGGCGGCACTTTGCTTCTTTGCTTTCGGTACGGATTTGATTTGATCCGTACCATTCACGTCCGTAGCGTTTGATCAAACAGTCATCAATTGAGTTTTCGGTATTTATCCAACGGGGAGGAAGCAATTTAAAAAAGAAAACCCCCTTCAAGTGTGCGCAGAGAAGATGCCGTCCGGTCAGCAGGCATTCTTCTTCGAGAGAAAATCTTTCAATTAATTATCCTGCCTATGGCCACAAATCCGATCCGGTGTGGTGTTGTTGTGTATCACCACAAGCTACACCTGAATGTGTCGGTTATATATTTGTTCGATCCGGCCGGTCGGTCTTTGAACCAACCCAAAGGGAACAACCGACGTGCTTGATGAGTGGTGGTGCTGCAAGCTCATTAAAATCTCCACAAACATCGTGTGGCCTCAGAGCAGGCATCGAATTGGAAGCACCGTAGCGATGATGCGTGAATGCATTATTTATCCCATCGGCAAAATGCGGGGAGGGCCTCAAACCCTGTGCACTTCCCTTGCTCCCAGTATCTGGCAAAACTATTCGTGTTGATGGAAGCGGCACAAAAGGATGCCAGGGTTTGCGCCAGGTCCGTAAACACAGCATCTCTGTACTGCTACTCCATCTATGGACCGGTCAGGATCAACAGAAGCGGGCAGGCGCCTGCTACTGCAACATGTTTACTCGATTCCTTCCTCTCCGTCCCGGGAGGGGTGTATGGTTTGATGCGACCATGATGATGTTTTCTCGTTATTAAAATTGGTTCGGAATGGATTCTCCGAAGCAGGGCGGCTGTTTGGAGTTGGTGCGATTGAGTTTGCTCGCCTCGCAAACCCCTGGGCAACGGCAGTCGACGATCGTTCCGTTGCTCGAACAGGGACAGCAACTTCAGGCCAGGTCGGGCCAGAAAGGAAGAGCCTATTATTGAGAGTCACTAATGAACGACAAGACAAAGCCATGCGAGCGCAGTCTGTAGATTTCCACTTTCGGTAGACAGACCGAAGACGAGAAACGGAATGCACTGTAATCCATCTTAAGACATTGCACCACACTGTCACAGTGTTGTTTTCAAACTCTTTAGAAACTGCTCTGGTCTGCGGTCACCGAGTTTTAGTTTTCGTCGTCACAAAACCCGTCTTGCGTCGCTTAAACAACTGTCGTTGGCACGAGCGTTCGATTGGCTTCCATTCGCGAGCGTTAGCCTTTTGAACACGAATCAAATGACATGGCGAGCCCTCCCGGGGGTACCAGAAGCACGGCAATGCAACGCGTTGGGTAGAGCTTTTAAGTAATTACGTTTTCGATTCGCACCGTCGCGTTGCCACCGATGATCGCTGACGGCGCTGAAATAGTTTGTGGAGAGGAGTGAACGTGAGGTGAGAGAAACGCAGGATTTACAAAATGTCAGCGCAACTGCAATTGCTTCAGTTGCAGGTGCAAGTTGATGGTGATAGCGCGAGCGCCCTCGGGGTGATATGCTGCTATCAGATGACAGGAACGTTCATTTATCGGCTGGCGGTGCGGATCAGTATCAACAGCATCACGAAACTCGATAGCCATTTTGAAACTCACAAACGATACACGACAGCCAGCCATTGAATTTGTGCACAGTTTGCTGCGCACTTCAAACGGATTCCAAAGTGAACAATCATGGCCCCACGAGGCACGATTTGTAATCCCGAACCAATGCTTTAAATTCATGTGATTCTGGCTCAACTAATTTCAACTTTTCCGCTTTTTCATCGTGCCGATTGTCGAATGAGAAACGTTCGTTTAATCAAATTTGTATTTCCTTGTGCTTGCCGCACAAAACACTTTTCTGTTTCGAGCAGGAAATGCTTCAACTCGCTCTTCCTCTCTCGCTGCTCTCGCGTGAATAATGCAATGCCAGAACCTCAACAAAACCACAAGCAACACATTCCAGCACAGCTGCTTCGCGGTGTAAAAAGGAAAAAGCGAACGAAACGAAACGAAACGAACGAACGTATCAACCAGGCTCAAGTGCTCGCTAGACACCAGACAGCACGACGACGACGACGACGACATGTTCTCGGAATTGCCGTGCAAAACCATACATTATCATGCATTCGGTTGTAGAACATCCAACACGTACACGCTCGCGACTTCTAGAGTATTTCCATTCCCGAAAGGCTTCTCTAACCACTGAGACACACCGGTACTGAGTGGTCTCACCAAAAAAAGGGGGGGAAACCGGGGCGGTAGCGCAAAATAATCTACTCCACGGTATGGCCACAAAGATCCACAGAGCATAAAATATAATCTCCACACTCTACCGCGAGCGCACGTTTATGTTCACCGTTTTTCACCACCACCGCCACCAGCGCCTCCGTGGAGTTGGATTTAATCTTTCACTCGCTCAATTTTTGTAACACATTTGCTGTGGCCACGCGTTGGATTTGCCGAGCCGCCACGGCAGTCGAGCGCGACCATTACCATCAGCCTTAAGCCAAAAGGGCCAATGGAACCGCTTTGCGCTGGAGGACCATTTTCACATTATTTCGTCGAATCGCATTTCGTTGCATTCGGTTACGGCCGGGAGTGCTAGGTCATTCAGCGTCTCTAGTATGCCGCTTGGTTTTGCATAGGAATCAGTTCTCGCCAGGGAACCGGAGATGCACCGGGACTGGGTATTGCCGTTTTGCCATTTACAGCTTTTTCATTTCTCCATTCCTTCCATTCTCTCTCTCTCTCCTTCTATAGCACGAGCTGCAAGGCGAAAGCGTGACCTTAACGGTGGCGGCATCGGAGAGCAATCCACCGTAGCATGGCTTCAGGGGGAGCTGCAGCGATTGCGCTGCGCCGGTCCACGGAAATCCGACCCCCAGTCCGTCCGGTGTGCGCTGGCCTGTCAAGTGGTTCACCGAGTCCGGGAGCTTGTGCAGGAGTTTCAATGTCGCACTGTCGCCGCTGGTACTGGTTCCACTTCAGCTGCCATTGATAGCTGCCGGCCCTCGACGGAGCGAACGAAATGCTGGCGACACGTGCTTCAGTTTCTATTGCGTACCAGCGATACTGGACCGTACCGGAAGTTTGACCCAACGATCGGCAGTCTGCATCGCTGGCAGCAGCAGCAGCAGCAGCAGCACCAACAGCAGGACATATGCGACGATCAAGCATCAAACAGTACAGTGAAGGTATGTGTTCCGTTCCGCTAGTGTTGCAGAGCCGGTATTCACTTTCAATCCGAACCCGTTGGCGAGGATGTGAAGGAACAGAAAGCTCTCAACAACTTCCTGTCCTCTTGGCTACCCCTTTGGCATCGTTTCCCTTTCTCTACCACACCACGGTGCGCTCGTATGACAGAAAGTTTTAATTAGTTACGACCGGATTATGCGAACGAGCAGCCTATTTGAGTGCTGCAACCGTGTCAGAGGCCAATACGGAACCATCCCTATATCCTGTCGAGTCCTGTCGGTGGAAATGAAACATTTACTCGCTCCGGATTGTAATGACTTGGTTCGGCGGACAAAGGAAAGGCGAACCCCAAAAAAAAGGGCGACAAAAAGTTTCCAAATTAACACCAGGCGAAGGCGGCGATGATGGCGATGTCATGTTCTTCCGGATCCAATTGTGCCATTGTCGTTCATCAGCCCGAGCCCGGGGGTAATGGATATTTATTAAAAAGTTTTTTAAAACACGGAGTAGTTCAATCTCGAAACTCGGCTACCATTTGCATCTCACGAGGTGTGAGATACATGTTTTGACAGTGCGACACACCATTTGCAAGTGGAACAACGTTGGAGACACAGAAGAAGACTGTTCAGACAAAAACATTGCATCGCAAATGGCCTTAACAGACGATTGTGTTCGGTATCGATGGTACGAAGACCTTATCTTGCACTGACACTTGTGGCCTCTTCTGCGCCGCTGCTCATTCGCTTGCCCCAAGTGAACCCGCTCCATTAGACTGATTTGATGCGAGACCAGGTTTCGCATGTTCGTTTGCATAAGAATACGGCCACGCAAGAGTGGGGCCACCATCGCCGAGGATGGAATGGATTTAATCCTCTTGCTCGATGGATCGATGGCTGAGGAGACTGACAGTGCACAGAGTTGCCAAGGAAAGGGAGATGAGGCAAGGAAACAAACTTATCTGCTTACGATGGTGACGCTACACCGTGCCGTGCCGTGCCGTGCACCTTGCGATCAATTACATTTAATTGATTGTCATGTGCTGGAGCTTAAAATTTTAATGATGTACGGTCAGACCATCTGGCTCGGTCTCGTGCCATGGTTGAGCGAAGGAAAACGATCGAACGCCAGTCAATCGGTGTGGAAATCTTTCAATTAAACATACTACCATCCGGATGTGTACCGGACGCGTACCGCACCGTCAAAAGGGGTTGCTTTTAATAAATAAAATGCATTTTCCTTGCTCACCGCACCGGTACAATTGACACAGTCTGGGAGGAAAGGGGAACATAAACAAAGGGAATATGCAAGTGTCGTGGGAATTGACAGACACCTCTACCAACATCGGCGTGAAATGAGACCGAGAACTCGAAACTGAAACGGATTCTCTGCCCTGCTCCTGGTGCTGTTGCCGTTGCTGCTTTGTTGGTCAAGTTTTTAACATTCCCAAGGGAAAGACAAGGGAGAGAAAGGAGGGTGCTACCACCACCTACCACAAACGGCTGCCTGTCAATGTAGTAATCGGGGATTTATAGGAACCGTTTCGAGGGAGCACATATTCGCTTCTCCTCTTTATCGACGTTTTGCATTCATTCCGGTCGCTGTTGAGAGCGGCTCGATGCTCTACTCCACTGCTTTAAGCTTCTTTGGAGTCCCACCCATCCCCCACTCTCCCTTTTATTGACAGTTTGTACGCAGAGCGCATCCGTCCGCCCAGTCTTTTCCGCTACCAGTTACGATTGCGATTCCTGGGACTCTCGGGACAGAATGCGCGCACAGGCAAGAGAGTGCAGCTGCTGCAGCTGTTTTGTGGCCGCAAAAAATATTGCTCCCGAGTTCGCTCGTTTGGTGGTGGCCACTGCCGGATGTGGGAAATGGAAATAAAAAATCAATTGGCGAGCTTAATATTCTGGTTTTTACCCCTCGCACTGCTGCTGCTGCTACTGCCACTGTCGACTAGCTGTGTGTGATGTTGTAATCTGATTGAAGCACTGCCGAGGACCGGCCGAGGACTGGGAATTCAATTTTCTCCATGTAACCGCGTTTGATAGCTGTGTGTCCTTTCAGTTTCAGCGTTCAGGTTTGATGTTTACTGGGGACATCAAAAGAAAAAAAGGGGAATATGAATGCTACTGGTGTGATTTGGTGGCGAAGTATTGGTAGTTAATAAATATGAAAAGCAATTTCAAAGCAAACAGATGGAAAACTACTCGTTTTGGATTCTAATATATGAATTGGCGATTGAAAAGGGTAATTAAAGGGTGCTCTTTGCTCAAAGTTTTATCATCCAGAGCGCAAGGCTGTGCTTCAAATTTAGTTAGCAAGCATTTCAATCGTCACGAATCACAAATTGAATAAAATGTTCTCCCTAAGCGGATGTGCAATTTGTCTAAGGACATTCTTCTTGAAACCTTCTTCAAAAGATACTCCCCCTGTCAACCACTCCGTGATCTTCTGCGAACTCTCCCCACCCGGTGATCTCATCAAAATCCCATAATAATACACCCATCCCCAGGGGAAGAACATAGTTCTTCTGCAATCGGTAAAGACGTTTGCTCCAGGTCATATCATCGCAATGAACGTGGCTCATACTCGAGCGAGCGCATCGTTTGGGCCAGTGAGAGATGACTATCGATGTTCCAGCATTTGCAGCTCGCCTCCAATGCTCCAGCATCATCGTGTTGCCTCGATTCTAATTGCCGTTTCCTTATCTAATTGCACTTTCCGCGTCGATGCGCAAGACACCAAACACCAACCGGGCACCACCATCACGCAACACTTTGCCTAAAACCCCTCGAGGCTCGAATGCGAGCTCCTTGAAGTCGTCCCACCGGAGTGCCTTCCGCTGGCAAACGCTGGCGCATGAGGCGAATCGTATCGAATGCCAGGGGCATCACATACACACCACAGAATCCTTCCTTCACCCAGCGGGCCATTAGAATGTTGATTTATCTTCCAAGTACGTAATTTATGTCATGTGCTGGAGCTTGAGCTAAAAATATATTCTCTAGAATTTATCAACAAACATCGAGCCTCCGTTCGTTCGGAGCTATTGGGTACTGGGTCCTTCTAAAGTAAAAGCAACATCAGGCATCCTTCCTGACTCGATGTATTGATTACACTCTCTAGAGGTCGAACAACTCAAGATCTCTGGCAATACCGGCGCGTATGACAGATGGGCCTTAAAGCTGACGCTGCTACAACCTCAGAGAACGGTCCTTACTCAAGTAATTAAATAAGAAATACGTTATGCAATCAAGCTATGAAGCCTTGCCGGCACCCGAATGGTTGCCGGGTTTGTCGATTCAAAACACAGAGAACACCACAAATTATTCAAAGCGAAACACTAGCCGTAGGAGCCTGGAACATGTACGAACCTGGTGCGACCTACCGTACCGTAAGGCTATGCTAAGGTTAGTGGGAGTCCTGGTCCTGCCGATCCGCCCATGTACTAAGATCGCAAGATTAAGGGAGCAAGATCAACCGAACGTACATCGCTAATGAATTACAACTTTTTGCCATTTATCGTTTGGCGTCGGTTGGTACGGGTTCTGTGTTTGCGTTCCACTTCACCACCGGGCCAGCTGGCAAGCTGGATTTGCCAACCAGCCTGGAAAAGGGGGGAGGGCAAAGGAACTCGCTCAACAAGGAAGGACACCATATAGCCATAGCTCCCCGCCGAAACTCACATACACATGGCTTTGCAATGAATCTAAAGTTGCAATGAAATTAAAAATTTATCGTCCATGTCGTCGGCGTCCAGGACACGGCAGCACGGTAAGTGCTCCTCGGAAACCCGTCGCCAGGCTTAGGCCGCTTTGGACATGATCCAGAGTGCTGGTGGTGGTGGTGTTAGTGAACGCTAGGTATCCCTGCCGTGGGCTAAATTCCGAGCACTGTGGACACGCAGAACCTTCACCGTTCGGTACACTATCGTGCTAACTAAGTGGAGTGGCATTTTCGTTGACACTAGCCACGCCACAGTACTTGTGCCCACGTACGCACCAGGGTCCAATGGTGTTCCAAGTCCCCGTGTTCCGTGGTGTACCAGGTCAAACAGCAAGCACCGATTGAGATAGGAAAAACGCGGGAGAAGAAAGCTGCATACCTGTGTACTCGGTTAAATAAAGAGTCTGTAGTCCACACAGAAGATCCGCGTCGGTTCCAACCGGCGGAGCACAGAAAAAAAGAGAGAAAGAAAATCCCGAAAAGCCCCAAATCCGGTGCATGATATCGGCTGCGCCCATAGGTAAAAGGTGGTCCAGGATCCATGCAGCTCAACAAGCAACCAGGAACCACACCGAGAGGCTCCTGTACTAACCGAAGCCACCACGCTTTCCACCGGGAATGCGAATTAGAATATGCAAAACGGGGGCTCGCGGCTCGCAACGGAACAGACTTCATTCTGGTCTACCGTGTAATTAGTGATTCCGCCGACTTTTGCACGATCTTGCGAACCACGTGTTCCCGGTGCAACGATGTAGCCCGGGCCGCGTGCTCTATACCACGCGAACCGACGGCCACGAAAGCACACATAAGCTCGAGCGCGAGGTGCGGCTTCGCGCGCGGATAAATCATGCTACTTTCGCGAAGTCCGTCTGGCCGCACACAAGGCGCATGAGAAAGGGGGGCAGCAGTTCGGCAGTCGTCTCGGCATCGTTGGTATGCTGCCTCCAGCGTTTTTGGCCGAATACCAGAATGGGACGGGAAGGCCCTTTAATATGGTTTATGTTGCTACTGGCTCGAGGTGCTGCCGATGCTGCAACCGGTCTAGCTGCAAATGGAAGGTCATATCGATAGACCATAGCGAGATGATGTACGCGGTTCTTTTTGGGTGAACGCATGCACCAGACGCAGACCCGTAGGCCCTGTGCGCCCATATTGGCAGACAGGGAATACGATTTGAAATATGCACCAACTGGTGGATGCTGCAATTGAATCTGGAATTCAATAAACCCTTTCTCAAGAAGGACATAAATTACTGAATTGTCTAAAAATATTGCTTCCGCCAAGCTGCACTGCAAATTCTAGGAAGATAATTAGCAACGAAATACCTCAACAGGAGTGAAGCTCCATAACAGTAGACCAGTGGACATGCATTAACATTAATTAGGCACTCATCACGTTCACGCTGATGTCCTAATTTAGCACCAATGTGTGCTTGTTCGACCACAACACTTTTGTTTGTCTTCCGAATCAATGGCCAGCACGGAATTGGCTTGCAGCAATCCATTCAACAGTGGAACGCATTCCAGAATGCAAACATTCCTTGGAATGGAATGAGGCAAACGGGGGGGAAAAAAAGCAAATGAAGATAATTAACGACAAGAGTAGTAGGCAGGCAAGTGGCAACCAGGAATGGTATTCGTCGGAACCCCATTTGCATACATTTTGCCGCATAATTGAACAATCCAGAGTGCGGCGCCGTAGCATATGCGGCCTGGCCAGCTGTACCACGCTACAAATTAAAGACGATTCGAGATTTCCGGCTGCACTGGCTCTGGGGTGTGGTGTGGTGTGTGATTGATGTTACGACACTTGCGGCTCCGAGATGACGTATTGCGGTATTGCCAGTGGTTCTGCACTCATTTGTCTTGGCACAAATCCTCTCGTTCGTTCTCTCGCGCTGTCTCTCATTTTAAAATGGCCTCGCAAATAAGCTCGCAATTGGAATGGCCGACCGGGAGGGGCAGATGGTGGCGTAAATAGTGTGTCACACAAAAGAAAACACTAGAGCCAGCGCCAGCGGATGAGAAATGGATATAAAATTATCCTGACAGGCAATGGCATCGCCAGGCATCGCCAGGAGTTCCGGTTTCCGCTTCTTCTTTTTTACTAGTCAGGTGGTATGATATGATTGTGAAAATCTCTGCCCCGTACTACCCCCGTACCCGTACCGTAGCGTGTGCTTCTCTATCTATCATTCTGCTCGGCTACACTTCCACGACATTCGCCTCGAGGGAAAACCGGGATTCGAATGCACACATTCGCAGCGTCCATTAATCATAATTATTAGATGCATTTAGCGGGAAAAGGGGGGTAGAACGAGATTTCAAGCTCATTGCTCTCGTGTTTGGTCTGGTTTTCTTTCGCTTCCCTTTCCGCATGCACTTCCGGTTGTCACTCACCCTCATCCCGGTGGTAGCAGGAAGAGGAGCAGGTTCGGTGCGAACATCGTCGCTACCAGCTGACAGTGATCGATATACTGGTGGACTACATCCGCTTCCGGTGTGAGGAGATGGTGGCACAGGTGGCGACGGTGGCAACGGTGGCCGCGACAACGGCTACTCAACCCTCAACATCCGCTTCAGCGCGCCTCCTGCTAGCCGAATGCAATCGGATCGTTAGCGCGCTGTTTGTAATCTTCGACGGTGACATGGAACCGGTAACGCTGACCCTGCTCCACCTCGACACCACCGATCGACGCTACACCCTGCTCCTCTATCCACTGTTCGAGAGCATCCTCCGGCATCCTGGTGCCAGTGGCCTGGCCACCATCAAAGCAACGGAACAGCAAACGGGCGATGGTGGAAGAACCGCCAGCGCCAGGAGTTGGATCAGCTGCCCGACCATCCCGTGCTACGTACGGGTGTTGCTGTGTTTTCAGCGCTGGAAAGCGCTTGTCAGCAGCCGTGCGGACCGAGCTGTCATCGAGGGATACGCGGTCCAGCTTATGCCGGCCCGATGCCCAACCGTTCAGCTGACAGCTGACGTTGCATTTCTGCGGCTGCTACCAGCCGTCCCAGCCGTGCAGCGGACCAGTGAAACACGGTATGAATGTCACGCTGTTACCGGTGCTGCCGGTATGTTTAGCCACGCCATGTCAACCTCGCGGGGCATAACCTCAGAACAACAACACCAGCGACAGCTGCTGGATTCGCCCGCGGGACCTGGGATTGATTCGTTCCCTTTTCCGTTCACTAAAAAGTCTCTCTCTTCTCTTTCTCTCTCTCTATCTCTCTCTCTCTGTTTTTATCCATTTATCAAACAGTTTTTTGCTGGCGAGCGAAGGTCTGTTCGAGCTGGACCAGTGCATCGGCCAGTACATGAACCATTATCGATGGACCTTCTGCAAAGGAGGAGGCGGAGGAGGAGGAGATGGTTCCGTTCCATCACCATCATTGGCCACCATCAGCGATGTGCCATCATCGCCGTTCCGGCTGGTGAGTGTCCGTGTTGTTGTAGAGTGCTACTAGGTCCCACTAGGGGCTCCAGCGTCCAGGAGGCCGCACTACCCCCGTTTCCCCATCATTCTGACCTCCCACTGGGAGGGAGGAAGAGTATGTGAGAGAGAGAGAGAGAGAGAGAGTTACTTAATGCCGCACGCACGTCACTCGGTGACAGCGGTCCATTCCGTTCCGTAACCACGTAGCTGGATCGCCTCGTAGCAGTATGGGGCCCTCCCGAGCGCCAACCTGTGTGTACCTGTGTCGCCTGAGCCCTTCGCGAGTCGAGAAAGTCGAGCGCTGCCCGCGACAGTGCTGGCCATCAGTCCAGTTGACCATAATTATACTCCCGAGACCCATGAAGCGAAGCTCAGAGATCTGATCAACCGAACGAAACCGGCGAATCATTTCGATCGATCTGCATCTGCGTCAATCGACTGTTTGGTAAACTTTTAGCGAGTGCAACCTTTCCTTGCTTGTTGCTTTCGCACGTTCACATAACAACTGCACCAGCATCCCGAGAGAGAGAGAGAGAGAGAGAGAGAGAGAGAGAGAGAGAGAGAGAGAGAGAGAGAGAATGTTGGGTAGGTTTGGTGCTGCTGCATTGCATTCTCCACCTTCATTCGTGAGGTGATTCCACTTTGTGGTTGTGGTTGCTCGAATTTAATCGTCTGCACGAACTCATTCTGGCCATCGAATAAAGGCCAACCAATCTGACTTGGCACCTTGTACCATAGCATTAAAAGTGAAGCAACGGCGGGTTGAAGAAGAACCTTATCTTATCTAGCACGTATCTTGTAAGTAGCGTTTAGAAACGACAAAATTGCGGTCGGTAACAGCTGAAGCAGTAGCTGAAAATCGTGTTCCGGAAAATGAATGTGTTCAGTGTGTTAATCGGTACGCACCAATCCTCCTCCTCGCCTCCACCCCTTTTTCCCCTCTGCGGTATATGCGTGTATGATCGGCCAGAGGGGCGATCGAGGAGGGTGAACGCACCCTTGCTCTCTCGCCCCTCTCTACTATCAACCTGCGACTAGCTCCATCACTGCCAGTGACGATTATCATTAAACAAAGATACATTTAGCACAACTAGCATTACTATATACGCCGTGGCCGGGAAGCGATAGAAACCCGCCCTGTACAATAGATTCTAGCGATCAATGTGTTCCATTAAATAGAGAGAGAGAGAGAGAGAGAGAAAAAACGAAAAAAGAGAGAGAGAAGGGAACAGAGAGCGAGCGAGCGAGCGAGAGTTCCATTATTTGGTTGAGGGGTTCAGCATCCGAAGCTAATAACTCAACAACTTCAGGCTCCGCTTCAGATAACCACACCATTAAGCTAATTGTTTGATTGACACTTGGTGCGCTGGATGGTTTGTGCGGTGGACATTGTTTGAAAACTGCATAATTAGTTTGTTGTACCTGACAACAGACCCCCCCGCACCCCCGCCCGTCCGTGCCGCATCAACTGTAGCCAAGTAGATTTGGAATATTGGATTTTTCTGCTTTCTGCGTACCCGATAGGCCACTCATAATGCTTTAATGAAATTCAATCCAAACCAAATTGGACCCACATGCAATTGAAACCGATCCATCGGTGCGCAACCAGCAACAGCATCAAACGCAGCTTTCAAATTTAATTAACAATTCAACGTCGGCTTTACGGACTTTCGGACGGATTAATCACCTTTCAAGTGCACACCGGCCGGGCAGAACAAAAACGCAAAAAAAACAACAAACGATTTAATGGCTTCGAGGACTTATTGAGCTTTTATCGCACTACCCCTCACTCCATCTGATTTCTCTCTAGCCGGGAGGGGGGGGGGGGGTGTTGAGCCGGCTTAGCGGCCATTTTGAAGAGCGGAAATTATATTTTCCACCAACGGGCCCCCACGCCGCCTAGAAGGCAAAACGGGTTCATTCGGTCGGAATGACGAGACGAGTAATGTTTGTTTAATTGAATTTAACCTTCTGACTTGATCTCCGCATCTCGCAATTGGTCATCTGGCGGCGGGACACTTGAAAGTCCTCGAAAGTTTAGCTCGTTGACTCGAGTTGCTCCCGGGATGATGTACCTCTCGTCAACAGGGGTTGGCCACGGTGGCCAATTTGACCGCAAATCCATTACTCCGCAGCTACTTCTGCCACAAGGAGCGCTAAAGTCATTAAACATTTAACGATTCTCCTGCGCTCTTCCTCCGTGGCTGTACGGCTTTTCACGGTTGAACAGCAACACTACCACCACCAGCAGCAGCAGCATTGACCGACACGGCGGTTGATTGATAATGAATATTGCATTAAAGCTGCAGCGGAGGAACGTCAGCAAACTCCTTTTAGAGCCCGTTAGCAACTGGCGGCATCATAGCATCAAATTCAATCCAATCAACGGGTCCCATTCCCGGAGAGTGGCGTGTAAATTGAGTCCTAAAGTCCATCAATCCATCGTTCTCGTCATCATCAACTGGTCATCATCAGTGTCACGTTGTGCGATATTGATTTATTACGCTTCGACAATCACGAAAATCGGTCCGTTTCCGTCCTTCCGTTCGATCAAAGCATCATCGCCACGCACCTGGTGTGAGTGGTGAGGTCAAACAAATTAGCATTTGACCACAATGACCACACGTCCGGAGTGTCCTGCACACTTTGTAGTGACACTCCGAACACCCTTTGCTCTGCTGTTAAGTTTCCAATTTACAAAATACAACGAGTGTCCGCTTGAAAGGATGATTTGAATGCAAAGGGAGCCCATCCCCAGTCCAAAAGCAGCCATTCGAGCTGCATCGGCATTAATGAGAACACTTTGATCATGGTACTGGCCAACATGCCTGTGTTGGTGCGTGAATAGAAGTGTGAACACACTGCGGTCATCATTTGTCAAATGAAGGAATAGAAACTGTCGATGGATTGGCCCCCGAACGCCGGTGCATTCTGGTTTAATGACCGGGGAATGGTGCGTTACCGATGGTCCACCGTTTCGTTCGAAATTTGTCGCTTTTCGTGCCCTTTCCCACGCAAGAAACACGCAGAAACCGCTTCAATCAATCGAGGTTGAGTTGGGAAAGACTGATTCATCAATCAACAATCAACAATCCAATGCCTAGGCATCTGGCCAGAGCCTGGCCTTGATCCACCGCAATTCTGCAATCAAACAAATCAAATGGCTCTAGGCGGTGTACATATTCCATGCGCGCGCGCGCGTGCGCGTACACACAGAGCACACACATTTCAATCATTCGTAAGTAATTAGTTCCATTACCGGGTTCAATCCGTTAGTCCCTCTGTAATGTAATACTGCTGGTGCAAAACGCGCCAGGACTTCCCGGAAGTCCTCGAGGAGGAGGAAAGCTTTCTGATTTTAATCTAAAAACTCCCGCCCACGATTCGATTTAGGTAGTTTAGCGCGCGCGAGCATAAAAATAAATATGCATCATAAATGAGAAAATATTATCTAATCTAATATCCTATCGCGCCCGCTCTTAGTCAACCAATCGGCCAATCGTTATGTTGAAGGGCGGATATTCAACGATCAATGTGCCCTCATCCTCATCCCTCGTTCCTAGTTATTTGCTGCTGTCAAACAGCTGCGCGCATCATCAACTGTAGCCCGCGGCGAAACAGTCACCAGAACGAAGTACGACTCAAAGCCCCATCGGTCCAGGATCGATCCAACGGGTTCGGTGTAGCAATTAGTGGCGAGTTTACATTGGATTCCAATCGCGCGCTCAATCGCCGGATCTCGCGCACGAGATTCATTTCCCGCGTTCGCTCGTTCGCTCGAATGGACCCCCCGGGGGGGCGCTTGGACAGTGTTCGCATTCCGCAGAACCACAAATTGTCAATAATATTGACACTGCCAACATACGCGTCCATCCATCAACGAGCCAGAGCGAGCGCGGGAGCGAGCGAGTGGGAAAGGGAACTTCCGGACCGGAGTGTGGCTACCTCACGTCGTTTCGTTGAATATCCGCCAGCAGCACCAGCGTCCGGGATGCTGTAAAGGTCGATACCGGTAACGAATCAGTTTTCCATCCATTCAGAAACAAGCGCCCCGGGAACTCGCGGAAAAACTCACTCGTTGTTGCAGGGTAGGACGAATTCCGTTTTAACAGAGAGAGAGAGAAAGCGCGTGCTGGCCACATGGTTTTTTGATGTTTTAATTGATTTCTAACTTTTCATTTCTCTCTTTTCCATTTCCCTCTCTCTTTCTCTCTCCTGCTTTTGCTTTCATCTCGATTCTCGATGAATCGTCGTTTGCAAATTCCTTAATTCCTGTACAATGGTTCGCTCGCCGGTATCCGCACCATGGCAGAGCAAACACCGAAACCCGGCGGAGAATGAAAGTAATTACATCAACGTGCGGCTGCTGGCCGAGCTGATCGAACGGAAGTCAGGGCTCTGGTGTGCCGAGCATGAACGTGGCCAGCGTGAACAGGAAGTGGATTCGCTCGTCAACGCTGTGCGATTGATATTTCGCAATCGGGTCGAGTTCTGTGAGCTGACGTTGCTGCAGATACCACGACTAGGCCGCCAACCGGTGATGGCCGGTGTTTTTGAAGCATTGCTAACACCTCAAACGGCGCATTCTAGCCCAGAAACAGCCACTGGCCGGTCCATCTACCGATGGAACGATGTCGAAACGTACGGACGGTTGATGTTGTGTTATGCCAAATGGAAGACCCTCTACCGGTGGCTGGAGGATGATGGGGAACTGACCAGAGAGTGGGCACGGATCGATGCCATTGCACTGTCCCAGCTACCGAATGATTTTCCTCGATCGATCTGCCCGAGGGATGTGCTATTGAGACGGATTCTACGACCGAAGGACGGTGACGCTGGTTTGTTGTCGATGAGCCAGCGGCAACGCCAGTCCACAACACCAACCCGGTAAGTAATTGTTCCCCGCAATCCAATCCAATAATCCGCACTACTCGTAAGCTGGAATGCAATGCGAGCGTCTGAAGTAAAGAGAGATTTGTCTGGAGCTCTGGAGCTGATGAGATGAGGTGATGAACCGAATGGGTTTTTACATGAAACACACTGACTGGGCCACTTGCAACTGCAGAAGAATTGATTAAATTACATTCATAAACTGATTCGATAATCGATCGGACCCCAGAGTTCCTTAATAATTAACGTTGATTGAATCGTAAACCCTCCCTCCTCTTCGACCTTTATCCCAGCCTGCCTCATTGTAAGCGATAAGTTGCACCAGACAAGATGCTGCCCTAACCTGACAAAGTTCCGTTCCATCTGTTCATTGCAGATTCTTCCTGCAGACGTTACCGGAGCGAGCTGATTTGCAAGAGCTGTGCTACAAGTTTCTGGATGCATCGCGCTGTCATCCCGATGGTACGTCACCGATGGTGGAGTTGAGGGAACGACACGATACACACCTGCCATCGGTAAGCACCGGTATTTTCCCGGAAACCGAAAATCCCTTTCTCGAAACCATATTGCTCCCCTCTCTCCCTTCCCCGGATTAACCTCTCCACCCCCGGAACTACTTCACTTCCACAAAAGCACCAAAAAGACGTAAGCAAGAGCAAGTTACGGCGTTCAATATTTCGTGGGATAAAATGGGAGGGATGTGCAGGACTGGTTACGGTCCTCCAGTCCTGCCAGTACATGCTTTGCACACCAATCACGACTAGGCCGACATGTCGGGCGCGTTGGGTCAGCGTTATCGCTTCAGGATAGGCAGAACGTCGTCATCCCAGCCGTTCCAGACACACCCTTGGATCAACTATTTGGCAACATTCTTCGCTTCGTTCCAGCGTTGTGCACGTTGGCATGTAGATAGCTTCCCCCGGGGGTACACACGTTATTGAGGCCTCGACCTGCATGTGCGTGACGTTGCCTTCGTAATTTGCACATTCGTTACCGACCATGGATAGACACGGATGGATGAGCCAAAAAAAAAAAAACGGCCGGACGAAACAGATTGCACAATTCACCGTGACTGCTGCACCCCGAGGGGTCAAATGGTACATGTCGGATGCGTGCAGCTCAGCATAAAACGGTCCAAAAACACCGGCTGGCTGGCTGGGACGACGAGACTCCGATAGTCGATAACAAGGGCAGTAGGATTTCGATTTCGATTCCGTAATCTGACGCCCAATAGTGCCTAATTAGTCAGGTGTCAAAATGATCAGCAACAGCAGCAACGATGCAGTGCGTTCCTCGGGTTGATGCGATTAACATCGAGAGCTACGAGAGGAGCGTAGGGGTACTAAGAGCCTCGTACCCCGGGCGTACTTGAATGCCATTAGCTATGGTTTAAGGTAAAAGTTTAGACCTCCGATACGTGCTCGGCATACCCGCATCAAGGGACCACGCTGCAGCCAGCACTCGAGCAGCTCTTATAGCGTGAGCGGAAGATGAAAATTTGTCGGAATATAATTAGCAAAAATTTACTTTTCCCCTCGAACAGCAAAAGCAAACACGCTGCAGCTCTTGTGCTAACTTTACATCGTTCTCTCCTCTCTCTCTCTCTCTCTCTCTAGTGGTGCACATTGTTTGATGTACTTTCAGGACTTTCGTTCTATTCGGAAGAGGGGTTTAGAGATCGATCGAGCAGGATCCGCCGGGATGATTGCATGATAAAGATCCAATTGATTGGAATCCTTTAAATGGAAACGCTCTTCTCTGTGTGTGCCGCTGTCTCAAGTGCCAGGAATTGTTGCCAGGCATCACCGTTAGCCCATCGACACGTTCGGAAAGCTGCCGTCGATAGCATAATATTTTCGCTCGCTCTTCCTCTTCGTGTGGCCCGGGCGGCCTCGACTGTTGACTCGACACTTCAAATGCATCGAACACCGCCACCGTAGACATGCACACACGCCCCCTAAGCCCACTTCATCAAGTGGTGGAGAGTGGAGTG
>NC_064878.1:64556048-64578548 GCF_943734665.1 Anopheles aquasalis | reverse complement strand
GAGAAGGTCCCAGCGACCGCCAGCAGCGACGGCACTGACCGCTAGGCGTCCCCTTGGCAAGAGACGAGCACGCCGTGGAAGAGGACAACGTCGATCGAAGCAAGCTGTCCACCAGTGGCCATCGATAATGAGGATCGGATGCATCCCCACCACCGAGATGACACTATCCGGAACAGACGCAACGCGTGAAGATCGATCGAAGGACGAGCTGCTGCTCGAGCTAATAGGCGGTCTGGAGGAAGAAGAGACCGTCGGGCAACAGCCAGACATCGATTTTACCATCCTGGCGGACGGCGAAACGGTGGAGCACCTGGCGCCTCCATCGACGCTCATCGACACTTCGGCGTCCATCTTTGGAACAGAGGGACAAAGCGATGCTCCGTACGTTCTGCTGTTTACCGAACCGGACGGACCGTTTTGCTGGCCCGTGAGCCAGTAGCCCAGTCCGCCGAATCTGCCAAAAATTCGCCTTCGGTTCGGTTCGCCTACCAGGCGCCTCCATTATCGGTTGTCTTGCAAAAACGAAACAACCAGCTCATCAGGCTTTCACCGGCTGGCTGTGGTCAATTGGTTGGCTTTTCATTGTCCGTGGTGGCCGTGGTCGGCGTTGGAATGTAAAAGCCAAAACACACACGTGCTACCCTTTCAAAGTCCTGGTCGACATCAAATTTGTAGTCAGATAAGGGTATTTGAACAGGTAAACCAATCCATTTCATTCCCTGCAGTTCATGTGTATATCGTCATCATCATCATCATTGTCGTCGTCGTCGTCGTTGTTGTTATTGCTGTTGTGCTGCTGCAGTTCTTTTCGTGCGCAAACGTCTCTCGATCTCCCTCCTAATGGGTGCGAGTTCTTTTACCATGGCCTCGGTGTTATCGGTATACTAATCCCCAAGTATTTAAAACAAAAAAAAAACAATCTTCTCTCTAACCACGTGTGCATGACGTTTGCCTTACGCTAATTTTAAGAGTCTGTCGCAGAGACAGATGATGAAGATGTTGAAGTTCAATTCAATGACGACGAACCAGGACCAGTGGGATGATACCAGTAAGATAGAAGCTATTCGTATTTGGTTCGATCTCGGCATAAATACTTATAAGGATTTCACTTTTGCAACTGTGTATACTAATCGGTGTTTAAAGTATTCGTTCTCTTATATAGGACCAAGCCCAACTTACTGAGCTTAGGAAGCGAAGGTGTTTCTCTTGCAAGTACCGTCTAGTAACAGCAACAGCCAATCATTTGCCGACAATCGTTCCACGTTTAGTTTTTACAAGAAAGCAAGCCAACCAAACGACTTGAGTAAATGCAGAAGCACAACGGAAAGGAAAAATATAGAAAGCTTTAGAAGCTGATTATGTTTTAAGAGCATAGGAAGCAACAAACACCAATTTCTGGTCACTCATTTAATACAGAAAAAAATCATATAAACACAAAAACCTTCAAAACGGCTTACGTACGTCTTGTTCCCCCCGGGTCTAGGACTTTCTACGTGATTCACAACAACGAAATTATTCCCATTTTTTTGTGTGATTTTCGCGATGAAAGTGAAAGCAGAGAAATGCTGTAAATGTGCAGGAGCGCACGCGCTCACCTCGTGGTTGTGGTGCGTCATTGCAAACGGCTTGGGACACCCTTTGTAATCATATTCCATCAAGCCCCAAAACCATGTTATCACCGCTCATGCCTTCAAAACCGCCACCCATTCACCTAAAGTAAAAACAAAAAAGCAAGGGGCCACGTGCCCCGTACGCCTCTTCCCATTTTTTCCGGTGGTGCCGAATGGCGACGGTTTTTTGGTCACGGTCACGAATTTATCGGTTTCGAAGAAGAAGCAGCTTCCTGTGGAAGCCAGGAGCGGAAAAAGAAGCGGTGGTAGAAGTGGAATGAATAAAGACGAACAACTACACTTTCATCACACAAACATACATACATACGCACACACATACACAAGAAAAAAAACAATTTGAAACCAAACAAACTATGATCACGGGATGAAGCGTTTTCTCCACAGACAGTGAAACTGGCTAGCTGGGAACCAAAGAAGCACTGTATCAGTACAACAAAGCTTGACGGGCAACGAGACACAAACCGGAAGCATAAGCCAGCATTCAGTCAGCAGGGACCCTCTTCCTCCTACCCCCCGCACGAAAAAGGTGCCCTGCTGACTCCATTGTGAGCACCGGAAACTCGGAACCCCGGCAACAATCAACTCGTAAGCAACGCGCAAAAGCAAAAGCAAAATGGTTGAAAACCAAACCCAACTCGCCCCTTTTAGTCGTTAAGTGATCGGAGTCGTAAGGAGCAGGAGCAGACAATTGGTGCTAAGCAAGCAAGCACGGGTTAGGGATTGAAGGTGGAAGTGGAAGTGTTACCGTAGAATTAAGAAGTATCGTCGGAACGTCACTTTGCCGCCGTGCTGGACTGTGACGATAGTCCTTGTCACACGAAAGTGGCGGTGAAATGTTCCGTCTAAACTCACACAAAATCCACGTATTTATAGAAATGATAAGCAGCATCCAGAGCACCCAAAAGCATTGGGCAACATAACTCCATGAGCGAAGCCGCCGGTAACGGTGACCGGCCATGTCTACTATCAACCCAATCAACAATCAACTTAAAACAGTCAATCTCGCAGGCAGGACAGGCAGGACAGGCAACATGTTGCGAGCGCTGTAAATATGAAAGAAAGTTTCTTCACTAAACGCCCTCCCGTTTTCCTATCGATGGTTTCACAGCGAGCGCGTGCCGCTGTAGTGTTGGCAGGGCAGAAGGGGCTGCTGATTGCGCTTATAAAACTTGTAAAAATAAAACGCGCAATCTCCTCCCCCTCCTTCCGTGCGATCTTCCGGCTGAGCTGGGCTGTATTTTTGCAATCAATCAACCAACTAGTGCACTAAACCTTATTGCCCCGCAAGTTTCACGGCTCAGCACGGCTGAGAAGCGAATAAAGCGAGTGCGCCTGGCGCACGCACATGCTATTCATATTTGAAGGTCGGTGTAAAAAGGTTGCTTTCGATGTTGTTTTATTTGCGTTCGTTTTTTTTCTGCTGTTCACCGTTTTCGTGATGACATTCTATGACTGTTTTCCGGGTGAGGTGGACCAGGTGAGTATAATGCGTTTTTAGATGATTATCTGCAAGATAAAAGATAGAAAATGGCTCTCTGCCAGCCCGGGGCTTGTTCATAATCTCGCTTTCGCGTTCATTCTTTCGACAGCTTGACAGAATCACTCAATCTAGTGTTCTTAAAAATATTGCACTGAAATATACGTTGTCATGGCAACAACAATAGCCACTAAAGCACTTACGAATGCCCATAAAATATTAATTGGATTGAAAATATTGTTCTTTTTCTCTCGGAAATCCATCCAAACTACTTCATACTAGATCTTGGAAACACAATTATCCCGGCACAGCTGCCCCTACACAGTAGCTGAGCACAGACAAAAGCCTTTCGCCACACGGAACAATGGGTTGTTTTATAAATTAAAGAAAAGCACTCAGCGATCATAACAATGGACCCTTTGGCATCGGTTGGTCGTCGGGCCATGTCATCAATTGAACAGCATAACACAATCATAACACCATTTTTCACACGCCTCACATTGTACTCGGGAATGGTCTTCGCTCCACCGTAAATGCAGTCTCAACCAGTCCGCATGGAATGGTCTTCGGTCTTTCGAGGCGCTCCGGTAAGGATTAAGTGGTATTTGAAGAGTATTGATCGACTGCCGGAAAGGGCGTCAAACGAACGGGGAATATATGTTATGCTCTTCCACCATCCGTTCTTCTAGGAACACCCCAAACCCCAGGATTTTCAATTGAATTCCAGGTTTGCTTCACAGCTCACCCACTGTGGACGCTGTGGGGGAAATAATGCACTTCTTGCGGATCGGAAATCAGGGGGAAGCCAAAGAGCCAAAGCGGAGAAGCTCTTTCGCATCTCGACCAATGAGTCCCCGTCCAGTAAGCGAGAGCGCCCGTGGAATGGTGGGATGAGTTTTCGTTTTCAATCGTGAAATTAATTTCCACTTTGTCCTTGGTGGGGCCCTGTTTGATGCTCAGCTGTATCGTACTCGTTCGTGGAAACGAAAATCGAGAGGCATACCTCTGCTTCAAGAAATTTTCCATTTGAATATATCTGACCATTGAACATTCGGTAGGGATCTCTTTCATGAATGAAAGAAGATGAAGAGCAAAATTAAATTATTCAACGTGTTGCTGTGGCATTCAAAGAACAACTCGAGGAGATGAGCGTACTTGTGTGAATATGGGTCACGCCAGAAAAGCCAACTAATCGAAAAGCTTAACGAGGACATTTCCTTTAAGCTCCTTTTGTTCCCGTACCGCAAAAGCTTATCCAGTGGCGCATAACATTTCGCACCGGAAAAGCTGGCGAGCTACTGTTGCTGCTGAATAGTGTTGTTCAACAAGTTCCCAATGTTTCATGCAAGTAAAAGTTGAACATTTTTCGACCACTAGCCGAGTTTTCCCGAAGAGAATTCGCACTTCGGACTGGCTTCGGACACCAGTTAACAGAAGAAGAGCAGCATCATGGTCGTTCCTTCTGGATAAAGTTAAAGATCATGGCTATTAATTGCTTCTCTAATCCACAATATCCATAAAAAAAGTCCTTCAATTGCTGCACTTGAAGTAAAGGGAGTATATAAATTCACGAACGGCACACGAATAAATGGATTTAGTCACCAGAACTCGAAAGGGGAAATTGAGTGCCCAGTGGACGCGAACCGATACCGAAAGTTCCAGTCGTCGCGTTGTCATCGTCATCATCGCCGTTAGTCCTTAGCTTGCGATCAACCGGACTGGACGCGTTTTGCGTTCACGGTCCCACCCCAGAAACAGCTGAGTCGTTTTGTTGCTTAATTAGCGAGTAGCCGTCCTCGGTGTGGCGGTGGTTTCCGCTGGTAGGCGCCGGCCACCGGTTGGATTCCGTTTTCGTGACTTGCGCTTCGCCCCAACAGCTTGTAAGCACTCACCAGCTGTCTGGCGATGCGGTCGTGTTGGTGTCAGTAATTCGTGCGGAAACACTACATGCACATGTAGTGGTGCTACTACTGTTCGTGATGTGGATTTTAATGCTGTTCGGATGGCCGTCTGGACAGTAGAAAAGCTCGATAGCGATGCAACAGTTGTGCGTGCGCGTGTCTGTTCAATGCTTACCGTTCAGTTTTTATTCGAACTAGCATGGAAAATTAATGGACAAAGTGCCCGCAGCTCGCTAGGATATTGGTGATTGACGGATCAGCGACCCCTAGCAACCACACTAACCGCAAATCCCTTCATCGAAACGCACGAACCTCTCGCGAACCATTTCCGTTTCCGCTCTCTGGCTAGCGGTTGTTGGTGAATCAGTGTTGCGGTGTAACTCCCCCCCCCCCCCCCCCCCCCCCCTCTTTGTTATCAATCAGCAAACGAGTGCAGAGTGACAGAGAGAGAGAGAGAGAGAGAGAGAGAGACAGACAAAGAGAAAGAGAGGACAGGCTAGCTCACGCATACCAGGTCGCTTTCAACGAACAGCCGAAGGCAACCACCGGTCTTTATCGTCTGGTGTCTGTTCGTTTGCATACCTTGCAAACGCAGGCCACCCTCTGTCGAACGCACGCACGAAGGACCCAAAGGGTCATTGTGCTTTGAAACATCGTGGACGGTGACCATCGCGGACGGTCACGGTGTAATCCTTCCACCTTCGTCGTCCTTCTGATGAGTGCACATTGCACGCACACAGCACCATCGATTGTGGGGTGACGCTCTTCGAAGGAGCAGCGGCATCAACTTTGAAAAGAGTGTTAGCAACGAAAACCATCGTGGTCGCTATCGCGTTGCAGGCATGACAACAAGTGCAGTGTGATCTAGTGTCCACCGATTAGTGTATGTGAATGTAGGTGTAGTGCACTCGTGTGTGCCCGTATGTGTGTGAGTTACTAAGACGACGCAGATCCTTGCGATGACGGGTGGCGCCAGCATGTTAACAAGTGCTTTGCTGATCGATCTCTCGAGCGAATTCAATTACGCGATGCGATGTGAAAAATAAAAACACTCCATAAGCAGTAAGTAAGAGAAGGAGAGAGAGCGCGAGAGAGAGAGAGAGAGATCGTTTGAAAGAAAAAGCAAAGCTGTCAACAGCACACACCATCCAAGTGGGCCCTGGAAGAAATGAGTCAAGGATCATTCGCCGCAGGCGTGTGATTGGCGCGATGAGCCTGGAACAGCCATAGGCAGAGGGAAAAGAAAGGAAAAAGGCACGCCAAGAAAAGGATAATCTTCCACCTCACCGTACACCACTGCCAGCGAGTCGGGAGGTGGTGTGCGTGTTCGCTGCCCCTTCGCCATCACCACCGAATGTCCTTCCTGCCCTGAACGTGATAAGCCACGACCGTCTATCACGGCACTGCTTTCACTAGTAGCAGCAGCAGCAGCAGGAGCAGCAGTCTAGGCCATTGCTGACTGAGCGTCACGCTGTTGTGTGAGTGGATTCGAGGTGATGCCGTCGAGGGACATCGGGACTCGAATGAAGTCCTTGCACCGATCCACGGCTTAGCCATTTCTTGACTGTTCTTCTTCCTTCCTTCCACTGATGCACACATACAGCCACGGACAAACACGCAAACGCATTCAGTACACGCATCAGCAAACGGGAATCCTCCGGAAGGTGAGTAATTCACTTGGGTAGCAGAGAGGTGCTGCGGGGGGATAGCAATAATCGAATCGACAATCGATTTAAATTGGAAAACAGTGAAAGGGAACTGATCCATGATTCCTGGTAGTTCATCATCATTCAAGCCGCAAGGATGCGTTTCCGCCACCGGTGGCCGTTTGGTCGTGGTTTGGGTTCGTTCTATTTTCAGCGACGCATTTTCCCTTGTGGTCCATTTCCATTTCTGCATTACCAAACAATACGCGCCCACGGACGCCAGTCGGCGGGCTCTTCGGGCTTGTTGGTTCCGTTTGCACTGCAATTACTGCTCGTGCTGCTGCTGGAGTTCGTGCCGAAAAGCCACGCCAGAGCGGGGTAATCAATACAGTGAGCGGATATCAAATATGGAAAACGATCGAGGACACGCGCGGGTCCCCTAATGGTTCCCGTGCCTTTTTTTTTGTTGTTTTCCTCACCATAACCACGACACGAGCACCACCACAGGAGGGGTGGACACACAGTTTCATCCATTTTAAATTGATTGCCCACCGGCCTGTCACAGGCTGGACCTTTCGTTGTGTTTATCATCGTTTAACGGCCTAGGAAGGGAAGCAGGTAATCGATCTGATCTGTTGCCATCGTCGTTCCCTTTTTGAAGGCTTGTCGAAAAGCGAAACCCGATGTTGAAGTCAACTTGAACGCAACTCAACTCAAAATCACTTAAAGTGATGGCCACACTTTTGAATGGACTTTGGAGAGGATTTCCAACCGCACTCTCCAAGTAGCTCTAGACCACCAACTCGTGACTCGATAATTGATGGCCGCCTAATTACGATCGGAGCGCATATTTGCACAACGAAACCATTCCAATTCCGGCACAGCAAATATGGCACGGCATCGATCGATGCGTTGCTGGCGCCGCCGCCGCCGCCACCGCCAGTGCTTACTCGGATGGTAAATTGAGCTTTCACCGATCATCAGTGAGTACAGCAAAAAAGGAGAAATCGTTCCGCTACCTCGCTATTTGCGGTGCTTCGTGGGTGCGTTGCTTTGATGGTGATGGAAAAAAAAGAAACAAAACGGAAACACGGCCTGCGTGGCCACCGATACTGTTGATGGAAGCCGTTTTGCGATTAAATAACGGCTGCTCGCAACGACTGGTAGCTGTTTGTTGCTCGAGAACGGAACAGGTCACGGAACGGATGTGAACGGCTCACGCCATAACCACTCTCCAGGCGGGTGATGGTGGGCTCCGAAGCAGTCAAGAGAGAACCGTATCATGTTGCTGGAGTATTAATTTCTTGGTCGCACGCAAAATCAACTCCTTCGCGAACGGACGGACGGTTGGAATGGATTCGATTGCTTCTCGTCCCCACCCCCCGAGTGGACGAGTGGAAATTTTCCATCGATTTTCCATCGACAGAAGGCCATCGAAGGTACTCAACGGTGAAGACGGTCGTTTGGGGGCGAGAGTAAATTACAGCACCACATAAGAGGTTGCCTTTCCGCAACTTTCGCCCCGTGTTTTCTACCTTTTTTCCTGAGAAAAGTGTCTGCAAAAAAGGGGTTTTCGCCCTTTACCGTGGGTGGGTAAGGGTTTAAAAATAGATACCCTGCCCTGGAACGCCCTTTTACCTCACTCGCCTCGTTCTCTCCCTCTCTCTCTCTCTCTCTCTCTGTCGTGGTTGGCAAATTACGTGAACTTAAACACATGCTCATCTTGGCGATCGGTATCGCACTCGTAGTGGGAGCTAGTAGTAGGTGGAATATATTAGCGTTCAAGACCCGGGGCTTTCGACGCCAGGGAAATGGTACGATAACCTTGTGCTCTCTGTACCACGATTCTAATCGAAGTTGCGTCTCGCGTCTTGCACCCTCGAACACCCGGAGGTGGTGCACTACTCTGAACACGCCCACCTATTAATTTATGGGGATATGAATTTTCAATCGACCTCGGGAAATCGAACAAATGCCGGTTCGGTATGGAGTGCGCAATTGACTTTCTTCTCTTGAAGCGGTTCAGGAAAATGCAAATGTTGGCAGGTGCTATCCATAAGACCGTTTGAACGTTGTTTTTGCAGCTGACGACTGCTGAGGCGGGAGTGGTAAAAGGAAGCAAGGTTTGCATATGGAGAAGTGAAACTGTAAAATGCATAGCTCTTGCTACGAACAGTCAAGTGCTTGCGGAAAGGAATGCATTTCCATCCGGATCCAGTGGACGGTATGTAGAATACTCTGAAAAGTCATCGATTCATAAAGTCAATTTGCTCTAAAGGCCTTCAATAAAAATATAAACAATAGTCTTCAAGTGGTTTCAAGGTGCGGTACACGAGTCCGAAGTGCCTAAGTGCCAAGAAGTGCCTAAGTGAGAGCATGAATAAGACCCTTATATTCTCAAACTTGAGTATTAAAGATTTTTTTCCATGTAATTGTTTGATAGCAAAGTGGCGCGGAAGTGATAAGCTTTTTAAAAAAGTAATGCATACACCACGGCGAATGAATAAAATGGAGGTTATTGTTTTTAAACTGTTGTTGTAACTGTTTTTGAATTATTTGTCATCAAAGTAGGCATCACGATGTTCAAAGAGGGAGCATACGTTTTAAAACTCTCGCGTAGATTCTGTCAGAATGAACTTACCACCTTATCAAATTCTTATTTTTAACTTAACCTTTCTTCATCCCGAACAAAAGGATGTCGTCTTTGTACGATAAAATTAAAAAAAACCCCTTCGTTTTGCAATCGCGAATCGTCACTTGCCACGTGACGCAGCAGACGCAGTTCATATGGCGATGATGATGACGATGATGATGGTGGTATGATGGTGAGATGTGAGAAAATTTGTCTCCTTAAGCATGTCACCGGCCGCGGCAACCGTATGAATGTGCCGTGTGGCGGACGTGGGCGCATAAATTATTGTCTCGCCGTCGCCACAGTTGAGTGACTGCTCCTGCTGCGCCATCCAGCACCAACACAGCTGGAGGTACAGCCGGAACAAGCCGGAAGGAGAAACGCCAACTACGCCGCACCGCACAGGCGTGGTGCTCCCGGTAGGGGTTCCATGTTCGCGGTAAAAGCACAAAGCCATTGTGTGCGATGCCGGCACAATTCGGCCCGGTTTTGGAATTCTCCTTTCCTTCTGTGCGCGCGTATGAGTGTGAACCACGGGAGGTCCATATTTTACCATTATTATCCCTGGGGCGCCCGAGACAGCCCGAAGATGGCCCCAGTGAGAGGCGCGAGGGGAAGTGCTAAAGGAAATTAATGTTGATGTGCGCAACAGTTGTGTGGCATCGAGCATGGCAGGGAATTGTCTTGTTTGATCTTTGCCATCTTCTTTCGCAACGAGATCTGCTAGGGTGCCCTATTGTGTGCGTGCTTGCTTCTGGATGTTGAGTGTGAGTTATAATGGCCAATCCGCTAGATATTACATTCCCGGAAACGATCCAATACGTGGGTCGTTTTGTAGGCAGCGAGTTGCGCGCTTGGAATGCAGCAGTGGTGGTAGTGCAATCCGTTAAAGCACAACGAAACCCCTTTTATTCTGGTTTTGTAGAGGTTCAAGATATTTTAATCAAAATTGCTTCACTAAACAATGCTGCAGTTTACTCCACCGTAGTTAATGGTAATAATGCAACATTATGTAAAACATATTTGTCTAAGTATTTCTGGAAATCACACTAATATATCTCTTATGCCATATAGATTACAAAAGTGGCGTAAAACATCACCAAACACTTTCAGAGAAATCCAATTCAACCCATAGCCGATGGCAGAAGTAAATGAAAATCGAAAAAGCGAACGAAACTGATGTTTTACATTTCAAACGGTTTCCGGGCGATAAACAGGCAATTGCGTCCCATAATTGCGAAGACTCAATTTACCGCCATATGCCATTAACGCATTGTTGAAGCTTTTCACGTGAAATGAAGCGCTTATATGGAGAGCTTATTTACAATTTCTGGTTAAGCGAGTTCCTGTGAAATGGTAATTATCCGCGGTAGAAATGGATTTCATTCATCAATCGTTTTTTATGACGATTCCGTTGAACAGGACATCGATGAGGGAGCGAAAGAACCAAACGTAATCATATCTGAAGCGAAAAATTGAGTTTTAAACCGCATCCCTTGGAGTGGCATGATTAATTTGCTCAAGGAATTATCTCATGAGGATTGCATGGAATCACCTTTGTCAATCCTTGTTGTAATTGATTCCTAGACCAAAGGAATATTACAGGTAATGAAAAATAAGACATAAATGTAACAGTTGACTTCATTACCATGTGATGTCCTGCAGAGCAGCGACTAGTAAATTCATGACTCAATCAATCGGCCAGGAGAGGACCAATTTGTAAGAACATCCTCGGTTTGCTTGTGACTGTTTCCACCGGATGGATCCGCCTCTCAACCGCCATTGAACAACGGTACATCGTCGGTATTATCATCGAGCACATCGTGTAAACTTTGGCAAACGGATACATTTCACGGATTCGTCCTCGCAGTACTCACGAAAACGAAACGAAAAACGAGAAAGCTATTGTTCAGCGGCCATTCCTCTGGCCACGAGCTTACAAGCGACAACTTGCGCTCCACAATTCGGACAATGTTTCGTTGCCATCGCACCTTGACCGTACCTTCCTTCCGTTGTGGCACGGATCCGGCCAGGAATGGTCCCTTTCTGGAATGGTGGAATGCGTTCCAGAATGCGGTCCACACAATAGCATCGCTCGCTAGCTTTTTCTTTTTTGTACGTCCTTCCCCTGCCATTTTTCTTCCATTGGAGATTTTTTCTCTACCGGTGGTGATCTTTGTTTATCGCGCGCATCGAATCCATTCCACAAGGCAGCATTGTTGCCGGCGCAAAATGCTAGGAGCGCGGATCCTAAAGCCATCGTTAACTGCGCTGGACTGCGCTGTTGACTGGAGCACAAAGCTAAAAGCGGACAATCGCGTGAATGTGAACGCACACAGCAGAAGCATAAAGTCCGCACCGAGCATCACGGGCGAACGAATGATTTATCACACGGGATTTATGCTATCACCGGCGGCCATTGTACGGCGCTAAGCTTGGCTTCTTTTATCAATGTCATCGGTTTGGTCTGGTGCGCCGTTGCCACTGCATCCGTTCCAAATCCGCCATCATCGATCGATTTATCGGACGCACCACGGGAGAGAGAGAGAGACCCGTGCTAGCCGTGAACCATAATCTCGAGAGCGGAAGGTGGCCAACATGGAATTTGCTCCACGATGATGATCCAGGCACGTCCGTGGCCACAGAAAGTAATTGCGTGCGTCTTGCCTGGTGTGCTTCACGAGTAAAATGTTAATATTTCTCGAACCCGTTCGCCAAAATGGCTGCGCCAGCACGATGTGGTCATTGGGCTGCTGGGATTGCAGAAACGGGATGCCAGCATACGAATAACCTTTTGCATCTCAGTATCCGTGACCTGCTGCTGCGCCTAACTGTCATTGCATCGCTGTCAGGCGGTGCTGCCAGGCGGTCGTTGCGGTTGCACATCCCAGAAGGCCTCGTTGGTGCCGTTGGTGTTGCTGCTGCTGCTGCTCATCGGAAAATCATTTTCCCCTACCGGACTCGGACACTCCCAAAGGCGCTCGATCTCGATTACCAAACAGCAGCACACCAGCATAGTGGCCCCATCCACCAAGCATTCCCATCGAAAACACCAGTACCGATTTTCCGAGAGTGATCCGCAAATGATCCGTGGGCACACTTCTCCCTCTTGTATACTGCATTCCCAACATGCTCGCATTGTGTCCGAGTCTGTGGTTTTGCTATCCTTGCTGGCATTAAACGATAGAAACATTCCATCCGCGAGCTGCATTTTCCCGGAAAATCCGTTGAAGCTTGAATCTCCCGTGGAAAACGGGGAGCGAAAGTTCAAATCCACGCGCCCCCGGGGCGCATCTGTTGTTGTTTTTTATTAAACCAATTTCCGTTCATAGTGATCCTACCGTATTGTTCGGTTGGCGCTTATGTGCTTTGGTTTTGGGGGACGGAACCGGAACAACACATCTAAACTCGTCACGACTGAGCATGACGACGATGATGATGATGATGATGATGATGTAAGCATGATTGAATGAAATTCAAAAACATAAACCTGTTATGCTGCTCATCCGGTATCTGGTATCACCCGAGCGTGCCCGCCGGAAATGGGACCATTACCAGCGACCGAACATTTTTGGAAGGTTTTCGGTCGTTTAGACGATTTCGCTCCTCCTCCTCCTCCACCACTGCCAGCTGGTAAGGATCCGGTATCCGCTTTCACCGACAGCCGACCGCACCTCGGCACGCCAGGAATCGTAAAACAGACTGTCCTCTCCGACGACGACATCACATGAGTTTACATGCAGCTGGATTTCGCATTTTCATAACCGGAAAAAGCTTCTTCAATCACCAATCGTGTGTCACACAACAAACTACTGCTGCTCCCTCTGCTACTGATGGTGGTCAAGGGGGAAAATTTTATTTTATTTCAGACTCCCACAGTGAGTCACCAGTGAACGCGTGGCGCGACAGTGCGACAGACATCCATCTGTCCCGCCAGTACCGCCAGCCTACTTGAACGTACGAGGCGATTGCGGAGCATTTTCTTGTTTTATGTTTGCCCACGGCTCCAACTTTCCATCTCCGGTACAAATAAACATTCGTGCCTCGGTTCGTCCCCGTTTAACCTTCACCCCCGGGCGTGCTTCGTCGTAGGATGCTGAAGCTTTTTACGATCTCGAGGCCCCCAGAGTGGCCAGACAGAGAGACAGAGAGAGAGAGGCAGAGAAAGAGAGAGAGAGAGCTGTGGCTCTATCCTCGCAGTTCGCTCGCACTCCTCGGAATGTATGTTTTTACTGGAAAACCAATATTGAACCCAGGATCTGGGCACGAAAATACTGGGTGTCCCGTATTTTCCCTTCCTTCACCACCAGCATCACCACCGATTTGGTCGTAAAAGTGACGATAGTGAGTGTCATAAAATCAGCTCACCGCACACGATGGCGATGGTGATGGCGATGAAATGTTTATTGGCCTCCCAAAGAACCCCCCCCCCCCCAAACTTGGGCCTTTCCTTGCAGACCAGACCTCTCCGCACCATCAGAGAAAGAGACAGAGAGGGAGAGGACGATCGTTACGTGGGTAACAAGCGACTCTTGACACCGTCGTCACCGTTTCCATGGCGAGGATCTTGGCAGCCGTTGATTCCCGCACAAAAGTGCCGCTGAATTGAAGCCCAAAAGAGGTGCAGCGGTGGTGATCCTGATGAAGGTGGTGTTGCTCTCCACCCCCGTCCATTCTACGACGCAATTCAATCAAATTGGCATACCCGTTTGTGCCGTGTGCGTTCCACGTGTGTCCCCGGATGTGGAGAAGCAAACAAAACTTCTCCGGTGGGCTCCAATTAAGTTGCGCCAATGCCGCTCTCAGTTAACCTTTTGGAATTTCTCGAGGAAGTGTGGAACCCAAAACGGGATGGTTATCTTATTATTAGTTTACCGTGGTTAATTTAATTACGTAGCACGACGATGAATTCAATCTGTCTGCTGCTGCTGGTGTTGCTGCTAGGCTAATGATTCCCTGAACATGGTAGCAGCCCCTTCGTTTAAAATCTAAAACGGATGCGGAATCCTTTCTCCAAAACACTGACAGCCCACCTGATGTGGAGGCGCATGTGTTGGATGAAATTAATGAAACACTGAGGATTCTCTTCAGCTGATGATTCTCGGAAAATCCTTAGTGTCTCCGTGATTCAGGTATTAAAAGCCCATTAGCTGATACACGTTACAGGATATTTCGTGAGAGAAGCAAAAAGTATCTTCAAAACAATCAAAAAAATAAGTAAATCTTTATCCTTTACAAACTACAACATAACCGACTTGATTGTTGTGTAAAGAAAAACTCCACCCGGAAGGCCCAACTAACCTCTCCAGTTAATCTCAATCCAATTGGAAAATCTCGCTACAGATTGCACCGCAGGGCGCCTGATCCTGATTGGAAACCGATCCATTGTGGATTATCTTTCAAAGCTCAGGCCCAGTTTCAACCCCACATACCATCATCAATCACTCGGCCAACGCGTCGTAGGTTGCCCAGGCGTGGGTCAGAATTTCAACATTTTAGTATCCCTCCCACCCTATTATCGTTTGGGCCAGGGGCGCCCCCGAATAAATTGGTTCATCCAACACTCCGACCTCCGGAGATTAGGAAATTAGTCAAATAAATCACCATTCCAGCGTACGACACTCAGACACGTCTGCTGGAAGGCCGAAACACCGGCGGAGCGGAGTTGCAAAAGATTTAAATCTCTTCTCGTGCCTGCCGGCCACGTATTCTGGGATCATCCACGGCAGCAGCGCCTGTGACTCAACTCAGCTGATGCACTTGAACACTTTCTAACAATTATTAGCACGTTGCAGAGTGTGGGTGCCTGTGTCCTCCCGAGAGTTTTGCATTTTCATCATGCACTTACGCTCCTTGGTCTCGTGTTGCTCTCTTTCTCGTTCACTGCTGCACCAGGATGGTTTGGTGTGCCTGCTAGTTAATCAAATGCCACGTTGGAGCGCAGTGAGCCGCCTGCCCGAGGGCGAACACGGAGACTTGGAACAAATTTGCCCCCACGGAACCGCCCACAGAACCGCACGTTGCTCCCGTTGGGTCGCACGGTGCGCAGCAGCAACTTGTAATATCGTTCCGACCCCGCAGTTTGTCGCTTTAAAGGATGCTAGCGGCAGGAATAGACCGGTACCGCGCCTTCGTCATTTTTGTCACAAAGCACCGACTTCGTGCTTCGTTCGTCGATGCCCGTGTGTTCCAGCTGGCGACGTGTTTCCAGCGGGAGTGAACATGGGAGAGTGATGCATAAAATATGCAAATCACGGGCCACGTGTCACGTGCCGTACCCCGACCACCGTGCTGTGTATGCGCTCAAGGAGGAATAGGACATTTCATCGGAAAGTCGGAAACTGAAACAGGCGTGACCTACTAGACCCGATTTCGAGGCAGCCTCTTGTCGAAGTTGCGTCGAGTGTATCCTGTCAGGACGACAGTGCTGCTAGGACCCTTGTGTTCATTGACAAATTTGAGATTAAGTCACGTCAAAAATAGAATTCTTCAGAATTCTCGGTCGCTCTTTCTTGAACCAATCTCTTTAATCGCAGGGATCGACACTTTTCCACCCGTGGCAAAAAAAAACAAAGAGGCGCGAAAAAAGCGAAAAATGAAACCGAAAAAAACCACTGGCGATGGCGATGCTAAATTTATTGCTTATTGCGCGTTATCCTTGGCCAACCCTGGCCAGGGGGAACCATTATTAATGACAGATTAATGGTGAGCCGACTTGAGCTGAGCAGAGCAGAAGCAGAAACAGAACAAACAAACGGTCCCTCGTTCGTGGCAGGAAATAAAAAAAAAAACAACCATTTGCAGCGAACACCGCACGGACACAATCGTAAGGTGGGCGTAAGTTGTTTTGTTGCTAAAATGCTCGCCTACAATTCGCTGTTTGCAATGGCCGGTCAGATCGAGGAGGGCAATAAATCCCCGCGATGATATCTCTCGCTCTCTTGTGGATGCCACGTGGATGGACATTAGATCCGGATTGCGGGAACCCATGAAAAACGCGTGGAAAACGGGGGCTACTTTTTTCCTCTCTCTCTCTAAAACGTCAGTACCAGTAATAGCAGCCCACGTCCGGGATGATAAGCGCGTGGTTGAGTGGCGTGTTTGGCCTTCAAGATGGCCGGCCACACTCCCGAGCATTCTTTCATCTCGCTGCTGTGATGATGGGTGGTCTTTAGTGGGATTTTCAAATTAAGAAACCACCAAACCCACACCGAGCCACTTGAAGCGGTTATAGAGCGGCAATGAGTAAGGCTAATTATGGCACCACTGACCACCGTCGGAGTAGACAATAAGAATTAATGGCTTTGCCACTTTTGAGCCCCCGCAAGTTGTGGGTGTGATGGAGGAAAAGTTACCCAGAAATTCTCTCTCTCCCTCCATTCCTATCGCAATCCTTCTTTTCCCCTGGGTGTTTGCTGGAGACTAATAACATCTTCATGGCCTGCTAGTGAATGCCTGCTTTGTGGTTGGCATCGTTTGTCTGAATGTTGCTAATTAGCCTGCAGTTGGTGCTGCTGTTTGGGAAGTTGAGATTGAATAACTTCGCTTTCGCTGGCACTGGCCACTGATACGGCTGCCCCTAGAGACTCGAGCCGTCTGGACACTCAGTAGTGTCTCAGGTAGCGTCGCAATCAACGGACTGATGATGGTAAAAAAAAGGCGAAAAGTTGCGAAACACTCAGCCAGACACGTGGCCAAAATCAGTGTTCCACTGCGATGCGTCTCAGAGGAACTCGGGACGAGGTTTGCCGGCTCGGAAAACGTTCGTCCCCAAACCGAACGAACGAATGAAATGGATGCGCTCCGGCGTGAACTTTGGTCGCTGGGCGAGGTTTTTCGACGTTCCTTCCACTCCAGTGGCCAGAGACCTTCGTTTTTGGTTTACTTCCCATGGACTCAGGCAAACGGGTTTATCGGCACGAAATTTATGGCCATCACGCTGGCGGTTAGGCGGTTTGGAAAATGTGTTGGGAAAATTTATTACGGTCGCTATCGAGCGTCCTACTGCTACTGCTATGATTGGTACCGACCGGCTGGCTTGTCCTTCTTTCGTTTGGTATTCCAACCGAGCAATGGCATTCCAGAATTCCGGCGCACCATTCGAGAACCACACTGGGGATGCCATAAGTTGTCCGTTGAACCGTTGAAAAGACACATTTGTAGCTCGTTTTTCATGCCAGTTTCACAAACCACCACCCGCCCCGACGGCCCGCTAAGGATGGTGTGCCGGAAGTAGCAGTTCGTCCATGATTTCTGGTAGTTTTCATTTTGTGCTCTCACGGCTACGTCCACACCGACAGTTTGTATCGTTACCCGAATGAACCGGGGAGGTGCTGGAGTTTTTGGGGGAAGTTTAATTAATATGAGTTTATGAGAACGCTCGCCAGTGATGCGATGATAAACTCGGGTGTGTGCTAGGTGATGATGCATTTTATGCCATTTGGAGTCTCGTACCTGGGTGTTTCATTTCACCACTCAAGTGATTAGTCGTCATAAATCCCATGTTTTAACTCATGATGGGCTTGGGTGGAGAGTGGCAATCGGATGCATCTTATTCATGGCATTTCTAACCAAGCCGGCGATAAGCTTGGAAATACTTTTGAAGCATGATTAGTCATACAGTTTGGATTGTATACAGTATAATACTCACTCAATTTAGGTTCTTCACTTCTTCTGCAGCTCCATCGTCTAAGCTCTTTGATCAGTAGATTAAAGAGAAAATGTTACGGTAACGAACCTCGTAATCTATGATCAGAGTAGCAGTGCCAGTAGCTAAAGTTTACTCTATACTGATGATTTTTCAAACCAGTACTATTGATTTATACTTCAGGAATATTTTGAAGTTTGATAACTTTACTTCCTAGCTAGCTGTAGTCTTTGTCTTGATTTAATCAAATAAATATTTGTTATCAAAGTTTTCCATCCATATGATTTTTTACTCGGATATTTCTAAATGATTGGCTAAATGATAAAATGCTTTTAAATATCTTTAACGACTTTATTAACAAAGAGCGACGTTACCAGCAAAAGATACCATTATCAGCACCCCTAACCCATTGGTAAATGCTTCACAAAATCGCGTTGATCACGGAGAGTGCTCTCTCCACTTTTTTTATCGAAAATCAAGACCTTAAAAGCATCCTCACTGACAGCAGCTCCAATCTGACAACAAAACTATCGAGCTTCTCGGTGCAATCAAAATCTGGGGCAATCCCGGCGGGCAATCGACTGAATAATATGCGAAGTGCAAAAGTGCAAACCATCACCCAACACGCAGGGAACGAAAATGTCAACCCGTTCCCGTTCGAGCAACGTCGCCGCCTACTACTGGCCACCGTGACGTTCGATGCGATACCGGGAACAAAAAGGTGCCCGGATTTCATCTCGTTCGCTGGCGTGGCCATTGTTCTGACAGTACCGACAAGCGCTCCGACACTGATAGCCTCAGGGGACGGGGGAGGTCACAAAATTTCATGGCACCCAATCGACCGGCTGCGTTGCCATTTATTGGTTTCAGCAGCCTGTAGGGCAGCGCCACGTCACGAGCACTCACGGCACACAGAATGACTGCGATAAAGAAGCGTTTCTTTACCCTCCAGGTTTGTGCCATTTTGTGGGTGCAAGTTGTTGCGGGAACACAACAAAAACGAAGCAACTAAATGAGTCGCAACCTCAACCTCCATTTTTTATTAACTTCTATTGCGGCTTGCTATTGTTCGTGGCACAACACGGACACGGAGCCGGTTGTACTTTGCTGATAAGCTGTTTACTGAGTAGAATTGCTGCTTCGCTGCGTGGAGTTCTGCTTCATTCCCTACAATAACGATCACTTCAGCCAACAATTACCATAACGTAGAGCTGCTAAGTGGTGGAGGCGATTCCGGAAACATCTCCACAACAGTGTCGTGGCCGACGGATTCTGCTCGCTCAACCAACGCTGGTGTCGTAACGAATCAACAGAAATGTCGACACCATAACCATTCTTTTTGGCCGCACTAATCGCACAACAGCAGCGAGAACATTTTACCAACCCCTCTGTTCTCCTAATCCGCTGTTCATTAGAGAGTGTATCGCGAGGCCCTTGAATTCCCAACGGAGCATTTCACCACTCGCCGTGCTCGCCAGTAGCGGAAGGCACTCCTAAGGCACTCTCTCACCCCGGCAAGGCAGTTCCGTGTCCGGACTCAAATTACGACATTTAAATGTCGTCGACACTGCGCTGCGTCGTCATTTTGTTTTGCCCCACTCCCGCCGAAAGGGTGCGGCGGGAAAGGATTAAAAAGTCAAACGGAACGGAAGCACGCTCGAAAGCACTCACTTTGTCCGGATCGTTCCGAGGCAGAAATGGTTCCGGCATGCCATCTTCTCGGTGCCGGCTCATTTGCGGAAACTAGCTGGAAAATTGAGGTAAACGGACGCCTTTAAAATTACTTTGTAAACTCGATGAATAATTCAAAGTGGCTGCTCCGGTAACTGTCCGTCAATCAGACGTCGACGACGACAACGAAGCGGACTGTCAACCGTGCTCAGGAAAGAGGGAAAGGGGCTGGCGAAACCGTAATGGTGTTTACAAATGCAGGTGATGTTGTTTGTTGACCGACGGAGCAGTGATTTTTTTTTATGTGGAGCTCCGTGGTCCTTCTACAAGTTTGTAATAGGAAGCTCTACCTCTTCAACTGAAGAGAATTGCGATCTGGCTAGGCCTCTGCTGCTCTCCATATCCTTCCGCTTCCGCTTTGTTATCCTCATTAAGTCGAGTGTTTGTGCTGAAAGCTGAGTAACGATTCCGTCCCCTTGGAATACTCATTTGACAGCTCGAACCCGCTCGGGAGGTCCTTTCGCCACTCAAAACTTTGCATCCTTTCATTCCGGCACTCCCACAGTGGCACACCTAGGCGTGAACCCTAGAACCCGTAAATAATTGCTGCCACCACGCGGCCCTCTTTACCTGTCAATGGCCCCTGGCATCGCCATTAATAGCTCCCTTCCACACACCCGTGGCACTATGAATAACTTATGCTTTTGGGGTGTTGATTTCATGTCAGAAGGTGTTAGTTAGGGTGGAGCCGATGAATATATTTTCCCATAAATTATCTCTCGATGCGTGTGCCAGGTGACACACAAGGCCTACAAGGTGTGGCATACCAGGCATGCGTGGTGCTACGCTTTTAAACGATCATGTTGGAACCATAAAATCGTGATCGTGACACGCGATGATGGACACATGGACTCCTGTCAAACGCAGCCCAGAGAGAAATCAACAGCGAAATTGCTCGAAGCTTCCTGTGAAGTAAAGCCAAAGCCCTCTGGCGTCATGTAGCTGGTTCGCAGCTCCTAAAATGAGATCACCCATCATCGTGGCCCACCGGTACTTTGGTGCCAAAATCCCATTGTACCCGAGGGAGAGGAAATAATTAAATTTTCCTCGTCGCCACCACCACCACCAGCAGCAGCTGCAGCAGATTGACCGGATATCCGCGTTCATCCGGATAGAGTTGATGGGCTTCAGTGTCAGACAAAGCAGCAGACCGCCAACGCTCTGCTGCGGTAATTGTTTGCCATATCGTGGGAGTGGCATGGCGTTCGACAGCAACACAGACACCATTAGCAGTTCTCTTTTAATCGTCATACCGGAGACGAAAGCGAAGAAGTAACGCGCAGCTCGCATCCTGGAACCGGGGCAGAGGATAGATTTAATGAAAAAACTTTCGCTGTCTCTCTCTCGCGCCCGCGCACATACCGTGGCAGGCAAATAGTTGAAAAATACATAAAAGCACATTCAACAGAATGCTGCTCGAGTGCGTATGCGTCGGCTGTCGACGTTCGGCCACGCTTTCGTTAGAATGGAGGCGCCTGGTAGCGTATTTCTTTTTCAAGGCGCTTTCCACCGCCGTTCTGCTGTTGTAGCCGCGTGAACAATGGAATGAAAAACAAAGATGCACCGCAGTGGAAAACATTCCCGCGTCAAACCGCAAATTTGTTTTTCATTCAACTTTCCCCTTTAAATGCGCTCTTTTTAAACCAACGGCCATCGCCCTCCGTCAGACCAGTGGGTTTTTACAAGAAAATAATTACAGCCAGTAGAAGAGGTGGCGAACGAAAAACATGTTGACTGAATGGCGGTCCTAGTAGGTCTTTCACTTCGCGAAAGTATCGAGGCAGGCCTTGGATAGCGTGTTTACTCAACGATCCAGCAGAGGGAAGGACTACTAGATAGCAAGGGGTCAAGGCGCAAATCTGCCATGCGGTGATGGTACACAAAGGTTTCCTCTTGCCACGCGGCAGGAAAATGCGTTTCGGAATTCGGTATGATTCGGTGTCTGGTTCCCGTAGCACAGCGTCCCTTCCAACGTGCGTAAAACTCTTGTGATAAGATAAGCGGAGAGAGCGAAATGATACATGACCAGCACCAGCACGATTGCCAGCGCTGCAGTTGGCGATGCTCATCACGTTCTTTCCTCCACGCTCCAACCAATCCGCCATTCCGTTGGTCGAAAAGAATGTTAATAATGGTTGGCTGTTTGGCAAACGTTGGCAGAATACTAAAAGCGTGCGCACCGTGCGCTGTTCCAAAGGAATTGCCATTGCCAGAACAAACAAGCCAAGACGGAGAGAGAGGAAAAAGAAGATTGTTGGACGTCTTTGCGGGGGGGCGAGGGAAATCTCAATCAAATCTCGATCAAATCAAGAACTGCTACGGGACGTTTCTTTACAGTGTGTTGTGGAAGGGAGAGTAAAAAGAGAAGGAAACAGACGTAGACCATCAAAATCGCGAACTGAAGCGATCAATTAAATGATCTGCTGCGTGCTTTAGACCATCCTTCGGTTCCTTTGGACGTCAACGCAATCCAATTTAGCTCATTCAGCCCACACACCCTCTATGTATACGTCCCGGTCCGACGTGCGTCATAACAACAGGGCAGCTTCTTGTGTTGCCTGAGGTCAGGACTCCCAGGAAACCCCATCGGTCCCTAACCGAAGGCATTTAACTTCCCATCAAGTGCTTCCGGGGATCGCTTCGAGAGTCTGCTCAGCGGGGCCTGGTCTAATCAAACTATCACCTTCTCCTGCTCCTTCTTCTCACCATTTTTAAGCTCGTTTCATTTCCCCCATCTCTTCCAGGCTAAACGGACACGTTATTAAGTCCATCCCCAACTGGTTTCGTTGGACGTCGAACGCACGATTGGTTCCGCTTGTGCTTCAGTCGCACCGC
>NC_064878.1:64546048-64551048 GCF_943734665.1 Anopheles aquasalis | reverse complement strand
ACACTGGACGGAAAGACTTGCACTACCGGGGAGGGGAAATGGAAGCTATTTACGAAAACTTGGTCACAAAACCAAGCGAGCGGACTATACGGATGAAAGGACTTATTTTAAATGATATCTCTATACATATACATAACACGCGCGTTGTCTTGTACATAGATGCGATGCAACATTACTGTATACACTGATATTGATGGAAGCAAGTTTAAACTTGGCAGAACAGAAGCTGTTGTAGCTGTTGTAGCGTTGATATGTGAAATTGTGATTGTTAAACCAGCATAAGTAAAAAAAATAACATTCAGATATCGACGCGGTGC
Organism: Anopheles aquasalis; assembly: GCF_943734665.1. Taxonomy (NCBI): domain Eukaryota; kingdom Metazoa; phylum Arthropoda; class Insecta; order Diptera; family Culicidae; genus Anopheles; species Anopheles aquasalis. Next base: position 64,550,731 of record NC_064878.1, on the reverse strand, counting down.
TGCGACATATTTGTCCAACGCATTAACTATACGGAATTACGGAAAAGGAGCAAACAATGACAAGAGAGAGGGTTCTTACAAAGGGAACAACCTATCGTGATGAGGAATCGTCGTCGGCACTTCGATTGGTGGCGATGGTGGGCTAACGGATACGATCTGTCTTTTTTCAAGGTGTCCAATAGTGACTGCGGATGCACTCTCGTGGTCCTCTTTCTGTTTCCTGTTTGTGTTCCTTGCACTGTATCCACTGCTTACGGATCTTTCTACGATCACATATCTTCATTAGGTCGGATAAATTTCTATTCATCCCAGCCCACCATCGACCTAAATTCGGAGTGCATGTTTGTATGTGAGTGTTTACGATGTAATGTGTATGTGTGTGTAATTGTGACTTAATGCAGTTTTAAATTGCCTTTAAACAAAATAAATAATTAGCTGTGATTGATGAAACGAGAGGATAGTTATCGAATCCCTTTACAAGAACATCGCCATCCTTTGCGATGCGCCGTTTACCATCTGATCCCGGGCGCCTGTAAGACTAGGGCCATTTTTGCGCGTTGGACTGTGAAAGGTTATCCTTCAACCAGGCATCCAAGCACCATTATCAAGTGACCGCAAAGGCCACCCGGGTGGTCTGAGGTATGAGCCATAATGTAAGTGTTACTTTTTAACGAGTGAGGATAGCCTACGTGGGTGTAGTTCTGTTTTTAACTATTTTACAATCGACTGCGATTGAAATGCGAGAACTAAGCGTACGCCGGTTATATTGCCGGCCACCAACAGCAGCATGTGTGTACCGATATTCAAATAATGTAGCATAATCGTACGTATCAATTGTTAATCAAAACGGTGTAATAAAACCGTCCCGAAATGGGATGAAATACTGATGTATAGATGGTATAGCTGAAGGGTATTATCATTGCATTCTTCGGCGTCCGAAAGACTTTGTGGCAACCTTGGCCACAATATTTTCTTGCGTTTCGTGGAGTCTCAGCACAACTTGCGCGTTGCTTAGCAACGCGGCTTCAACATCAAAGAGAGCTGACAATCTCTCTTCCCTTTTCCATCGCAGCTTTCGGACGAGTAACACGCTCCCGTGTCCGCGCTGCAGGGGCCGAGTGTTTTCAGTGCGGTGCAACTTCATCTGTGCATCAATATCAGCATACACTCGTAATCACACCTAAATCCTTTTCCTCATCATGAAGTAAAAATAGGAACCATCTTCGTTCCTAAAACCTCCATTGACGAAGAAGAATAAAAGTTGCACGTGGGCCTGCATATTTATCGTTCGTTTTGAATGGTTGAAATCGGTTTCGAATTCGAATTCGAAGTAGCAACCAATAGCGACGGCTACACGACCTGCGATTGTCGCGCGCGCGATTCCGACACCCGTACGATGCGTTCAGACACTGCAGCTCAACAGCAAAGAGCTCTAGTGTTCGATGTTTCCTGAACATTATTATTAGCGATTATTTCCTGAGATTCCGTACAAAATCCAAGAACCCAGCACTTCTGGGTTCGTCTCTCGATCTCAGCTACTGAGCTTAGGTTGCAAACGCAATCTATCTGCACACATTGACTCTTCTCTCAGCATAAAGTTCCTTTCCCAGCCATCCTTGAACTTGACCTTGAAGATGCATTCCTTCGCAACAAATGCACGACAGATTGTTCTAAAGCAAAACATGAACTATGACTGTTAAAAGCAAAATCCAATATGGCGGCATATACAGTGACAGCTGGTTAGCGCATGCACTGTGGGTGAACGTCAAAAACACAAAAAAGGAAAAGCAAGGAAAAGGAGGTGGGGTAAGGTAGAATTTTCGGAACCGTCTCGCGATGCGCATCGTCGTCGTATTGTTTGATTAAAAGTTTCTGTTGTAACGGGTTTTGCTGCAATTTCCACCAACGAACGCTGCGTGTTCGCTTGCGCGAGTGCGAAGTGCGGGGCAAGAAAGGCAAACCCGTGAGAAAAGCGAAGGCCGCGCGTCCCAACGCCTCGTGTCCTCGTTTTCGTCCTCGCGGAATCGTGCGCTGTGTGAAGCTGCGTGTGCCAGCCCCAAAACTCTGCACCGAAAAACGGAGCTCGCGTACGTGAAAAAGGTAATAAGGCCAGCATCACAGAATCCGCCGCAAGGAAACGGGAAAAGTGAACAAGGAACGCGGGGGCTTTTACGCGTTTCTTTCGCGCACGCAATCGCCACCACCACCGCTGCCAAGCCCAACCTGAGGCCCGTAATCCATCCGGTGACCATAAACCGAAGAAAAGCTGCAGGGCCATACGTTGGAAAATGCGGTGACCTCGAGGAAAAAAGGGTGAAATCATTTTGAGCACGTCAAAATCGTCACCAAAAGACCTCGACGGGCGCCGTGTTCTCGTTTTCCTTTCTTCGATTACCTGCACCTGGGGTGGTGGTGCAAGAAGGTGGGCTGACGACGACGGCGACGATTTTGGTGTGCGTGCGTTCGATTGTGTCAGACGTTTCTCATCCATTTTTTAGTTATCTGCTTGTTTTTTCGGACGAAATGGTGCAAAAATCCGTTTTTCTTTCGTCAACCGAGATCGTTGATGCAATTTCCGTGCTCGTTACAAGGCCAGCAGCAGGAAAGATTATCGACATCATCGCCCACCTCACCCTCGCCCTCGCCATCCCTTGCAAACGTCACTTTTCTTCGCTGTTGGCTTCTTTTTCTAGAAGAAGTCCGCTGCAACGACGCCCGCTTACTAGGATTCTCTTTCCAGCATCACCTTTGGCTCGGATCCGCAGAATTTACCAGAACATATCGATAGCAGCATAATCATCGAATGGACGATGGACCTCAGAACATAAGAAAAAAGGGAGCACGGAAAACAATAAAGGTGCTGGTAGTGGTGTGGCGGCGATGCCCTCAAGAACCTTCTTCCTGCTCGGATAACTCGGGCTGCTACGAGCAGCAGCAGCAGCAGTAGAAGGAAAAAAACATCCCCACTAGCTGCCAATGAAAATGCTAATCCGTTGCTATACGTTTTTCTCCATCTTCAGGTTTTCTTGCGGTGGAACTTCTCGGCCCCTCCCGTGCCGTGCCGTGTCGTGTATGTGTTTGTGCTGTCCCTGTGTGTTTGTGTATTGTGTAAGAGATCATTTTCTAGCGTTTTCCCTTCGTTTCACGGCGGAAAGCAATAATCATCTCGGCTTCGCGGCATCTCGTATCGAAGAAGCAAGCTGCGACCGAAGGAAAGCACCGCCCTGCTGCCTTTTCCATCGTAGTGTGCTTTGTGCGCGTTTGATTCTGTAAAGTTCCCGTGGATACATCGCCAACGTAGTGTGGTCCGGTCCGGTGTAAAGGAATTCGGGTGCAGAGAAAGCGAAGAGTGCGACCGCAGTTGAGTGTTGGGCACAACAGTGGCCAAGAGGATATCGAAACGCCGCGCCCCTAAACGCAAGGTCGTCAGGATTGTCGGCCAGCACGCGAAGAGAGCGAGAAGGAGCGAGAATATTAGTGTACAGTGTCCAGTGTGTTCGTCGTTGTTCTGAATTCCACACCCACCTTCCGAGGCCAGTGTTCCAAAATGATGTTCCAAGTGAGGCCGTGCTGCTGCTGTTGAGAACGGAGGTGGCGTGACACGCAGTCCGCGACGGTCGTTACTCACGACGCCATCATCAGCGTTTCCTGCTCCGTCGTTGACGTCGTCGACGTGCTTCTGCTACCCAAAGCGAAGACGCTTACCTGGCGTTGCTACACACGTGGGTAAACGATCAACCCTTTGGCGGAGAAAGAGTTGCCAGCGAAACGTGGACCAATAGGTGAGTTTTCCTCGCTTACATTCTCGCTACAAATGTTTTCTCTGCCATTTTCGCACAGGCTACTGTGTTGGGATATTTTAGGGCGAGGGGAGAAACCATGTACAATCACAGCAAGCTGCGAAACAAACAAGATAACGCGCCTCGCGCGCGAGCCGAGGAAGCTTAAAGCGTCCGACGTCAGATGGTAGCGAATCAACATACGTTGCTGGCATGCGCTGGCCGTGCCTTGTTGCAAGAACGGGACAAAGCAAGATAGGAATGGACGTGAGAGAAAAAAGGAGACGAAGAACGCTTACGCATTGCGTTGCGTATCAAGATCGGTTTGCATCGCATGCTCGTATTTCGAGGTTATGGTGGTCACACGATGACCACGACGGCAACGACGACGACGACGACCACAACCGACAATCACACACAATCCTGTTGGTTTATACTGCAAATCCATGTCCAAGGTGTACCCGTTGCGAGCGGCCTTAAACAGATACAAATCCTATTAAAAGAAGGGATTTATTTCGTGGCAGTTTCTTAGGCGAAACTAATGCCCTTGAAGGTCGTGCTCGCCGTTACTGACCTTGATGCAGACAAATGTGCATCTCATACGTGGCAGAGAACTTATAGCATGCCTCGCCTTTTCTCCAAAAACGGGTTGCTTGGTTTCAACTATCCCGTCAGACGTTAATAATGTGAGACCTTAAACTTCTCGCTCCCAAGGAATTGTCCTGCAACCGGAACATATTCCCACAGGAAAGAGTTCCATATGACTGCTTCATACTTATTACATTCCGTTGGAAAGGTCACAGTGTTCGGGGCCCCAGAAAACCGGAAATGCAAAGTAGTATTCTGCGCAAGAAACTTAAGCCTAGTTAAACATTCCTTGATGGGTTCCTTTGGCGGCGGGCCT
>NC_064878.1:64528548-64541048 GCF_943734665.1 Anopheles aquasalis | reverse complement strand
TTCACTCGCTGCTGCAGAAATTTCAGCTCTTTGCTCCCCCTTTTGCTCGCTCTTCTTATGCGTGCTCATTCAGCTAAATGTTGTTGTATTTGCAGATTCTGCAGAAAAAAAAATGAACTTAAAAGGATGCGCTTGGGAGTGGCAAGCGCAGATTCCTTGAATCATTTCATTTCGCATTACAGTGAGCCGTGTTGGTGTTGTTTGGTTTAGGGAGCTTTCCTTCCCTCGACTCGCAATGTTGTTGTTAATACTTTCTTCTTGTTTGAAAGCCGATTACCCAGACAAGGACGCGCCTGATTCTACTCGCGTTTCCATGACGATGATTGAATGATGATGCGATCCTGCTTCCTCAACTTCCATGGTAAACTTTTCTTTTGCAACCATTTGTTGTGAAATCATTTCTCAGCGACAACGACATCTCAAGAGGTAGGATTGAAGTAGACATTGAAGGGGACGCTGGAAGCTTACCGACTTTTGTGCGAAGCATTATAACCTTATCCGGTATAGGTTCCCTTGAAAAATAAGCCTTTGAATCGTCTTCGCATGGGGTATTCACACAGTTGGTACTTCTTTTTCAAAAAACTAGTGATAAAAGTGTCTTTTTGGACATTCATGTTCAAATACTCACTGACTCCGTCTGTCTCTCTCTCTGTCGATCGAATAGAAATTACTGGAGCACAATAAATGGCTCCACATTAGCTTCGCATTAACTGCGCTGCGGACGTTTCCTAATGTTTATTGTTCTACGTGTCACCACCCGCCTTCCGCCTGCTCCAGGGAGCGTTCTAAGCACGCATTTCTCCTCACTGCTATTCGTTTACTAATGCTTGCCATATTTTTTTATTTCCCATTTCTTCCATGCTTGTGTGTGCTGCTTCCTCCTTTCCCCCGGGGAACCCGCTCGACAGATGGATGTTGCCCTGTGCCGCTGCAGCATTGTTGTCCCATTTAAGTAAGTATAACGGGCAGATACACCCCCCACCAGCTACCGGAGAAGGGGCCAGTGTGTAGTATTCACGTTTGAGACTCGCTAGCAACATTTAAACGTTTGCGCCGGCTCGGTTCCCCGCGCTTCGACAAAACTTATTGTTATGGGCGTCATTACAACAAATTAGTCTTCATGCACCCACCACCACCACCACCACCATACCCACTGTGACAGCAGCAAAACAATAGAAACCGTTTCGCTTCGATTCGGTCCTCGGGCTGCTGCTGCTGCTTTGAGGAGTGTACAGTAGGCTGCGCGCGCCCGCGCCTGCCTGCCTGGCGGTGTGTTGTTAAGTTTTATGGACACTCTCACCGCATAAACATAGCAACGAGACGAGAGAGAGAGAAGGTACTAGACTGTGGGGTGCTCGATACGAAGACGGTCTTTTCTACCATTCAGCAGCAGCTCTCGCCTCCCAAAGCACACATTAAAGCTGGCTCGTTGCTAATGTTTTCCAAATTAATCTTGACCTTTCACTGATGGGTCTCTCTCGCGCGCGTTTCGGTTGTATGGCTGTGATGTCTGAGGCTTAAAATCACTTTGAATGGCGGCGTCCCTGCAGCTAGCAATGATGCTGCATATGACACAGACCGTCACTCTTTGCCGTGTGGTTCGCGTATCGTGAGCTGCAAATAATGACGTTTGGTTTTTACGTTGGAATAATGGCATTTTCATGGATCTGGCGCTCTCCAGCTGTGTGTGCGTGGTTGCAAAAGATCAAAAACATTGTGGAGATGTGCACGAAGAAGCGCACCATTCGAGCCGACCAACAATGAACGTCTAAAGAATGCCATTAAGTGCTAATTGTGTCTTGCTAAGGGGTATCTGCCTATTGGCCACATCACATCACATAGTGCTGCTGCATGTGTGTAAGAGTCGAGCCTCCAACCACCCGAGAATTGCATCCAACCATCAGCTAGACAACCAACTAACAACCAACCAACCAAACTGCACCTCCGGCAGCGCGGCCATCAGTTTTATGTGTTCAGCAATTACGATGCCTCTTCCCCTGGTGCGTTCTCCTCCTCTCACAACAATGCCAGTTAGTTAGTTTGATTGTGTGCAAGGGAGATTATGTTAGTTTTGTGTATCCTCCTCCTCCGCTGGATCCGCCGGTAGAGATTAACCTCGATATGAAGTGCTACGTGGCATCGGTATGGGGTATCCCTTCGGCTAGACAATAATATACCAACATGGAGCAGCCAGATGAAGCTCTACTAGCCATCATCATCATTAGCATTATCTTACTACCACCACCACCATTACTGCTGCTGCTGCCAGTTGCGTCTCTGAATGGTATGATATCATAGCAGGCCACTAGTTGTTGCAGTGTTTGCGGAGAAGATGTCGCTTGTGTCGATGAAATGTTAACGAAGAAACTGTGACTTCCGTTTTGCAGATGGCTTCATTGTACCTTCGGTAGCTTGTTGATAAACCGGCCCAAGGGGTTGAGATAACAAACTTTGAGTAATTCGAATCAAGCACAGGTTGTTGGCAGACGATCGCAGTAGACGTGTTACTCGATGGAATCGGATCCAATCAACCACTGGTGCGCGTGTTCTCCATCGATCATTCGCCATATCAAAAACGAACCTTGTCCAACAATCTACTCCCCTTCAGTTTCCCCCCGGAATGTTGCACGAACCCTAACAATCAGCAATATTCTGTGTTTTCTGCAAACTGTTCTCATAATGATGATGATGATAAACGTGGCTTACTCTGACCGGCTCACCAGCCACCCAGCCAGCCAACTTTGATGATCCTGTTGCTGCGTCTGATTGTGGCGTTCGGATGATCCCAAGAGGAAGAAGGCTACAACAATGTCTACCCGTACGGCGTACGGCGGTTCGTGGACGACGTGGTGGGACGACATGCGTGGGAAGATGTTAAATCTCTCGCGCTCCATAGCCACACGAGATTCTCCGGTTTCGGTGCCGGAGAATCGTCTTTTTATGTGTTTTTCTTTTTCCTGTCTTCCTCCTTCCTCTCTGTGTCTCTTTCATTTTTTTTTCTGCCGAGGACGATGCTGCACCCTCACAGGCCCCTTGCGTCGATCAATCTGCGCTGCGAGATGCGGCTATTTGCTGTTTTTTTTTTCGAAACTCCCACGACCGACCGACAACGCGCGCACGCCTTTTTCGGTGGACGGGCCCCTCCGGTCACAGTTCCTTTTGGGTGTTTTGCCTTTTGCGTTTCCTTTGTGTGTGCGCCTTCGTCTTGCTTGCAGCCCCCCGGGCACTGGAGTGTGTAGGGATCCGTGTGGTGTGGAACGAGAAGGAACGTGTGACCGGCGACGTGTCTAATTAAGAACAAGTTCTTTTATTTTTTTTTTTGGATTCGAATTGAGCCTCTCTGTTGTCTGCCCTCTTCTGGTCGCCGATCGTTTTCGTGACTTTCGGTTTCGTGTGCCAGGGCCAGGGAGGAGGGCAGTCCGCGCAGCAGACGATCCACCGACGCATCCTTGAGTTCTTTCGGAGCTCGCTTTCGGAGAACACATTCGCTCCCCACAGCGAGAAGATGGCGAAGGTGTGCCAAGATGCGCCAATGCTGCTGCAAGCAACACCCAGCAGGGATTGCCCACTAAACACACACCACAATACCGCCACCCAGCTTTGCCCATAATCTCCCACACAATCTGCTTTCGAATGTTCAGGAGCTCCGTGGCGTTCCGCTCTCCGCTTGCTTTGACACCCAAAGAGAACGAACGACGAATGAACGAAACCGCGCGATGGCTCTGGGTGGAGGAATAGGTTTCGATCTTAGCAAGCCAGCGGTAGAGCGCGACTCAAAGTATCGTTCTCACGCCAGCTTCTGCTGCCGCTTTCCAATAATCCCACGCTTCTGGGATTCGCGCGGAACTATTTTGACCGACCCGGCCGGGCCCGGATTTACCGCGGGCGTTTGCCCCGCCATCGGAGCAGCGATCCTTAAGGCGATTAGAGGCCTCGCAGAGAGAGAGAGAGTTTGGGATACAGGGGATTATGGGAATGTAGCTTCCAAGAACACAAGGCCTTCTTCTCTCCCCACCTTACTACTAAATTGTATCCAGAATGTGGTAGCAGACGGATCATTTCCCTCGAAACGGTCGCTGGCCGGGTGGCCGTCGAAAAAAGGGGGAGACCATCTTTTATCCTTTCACCTCCAGCTCCCAGCCACGGAGCGGCCGTCATTTCGCGATGCGCGATCACGATATGATGACGTTTAATTTGTTTAATAAATTTTATTGAAATGGAGGACAGCGTGGAAAGCAGGGGACGTTGGAAGAGCAGCAGCAGCAGCAAAGAATCGGGCGAAGAAGAGACGATGAGACACGATCATCATCATCATCATCACTCTCATCGGACGATCCTAATCTGGTGGGATGTTCCCACCAGATATGTGTCGGTGCTTGGTGGCACACAGAACGCACAGTAGCCCACTAGCGTTTCCGCTTCCCTCCCTGTCTCCTTCTCTCTTCTTCTGTTTGTCCTTCATTGACTTTCCTTGGTGTGTCCGCGGTAGAATTCCGGCCCCCTTCCCCCCTCGAGATAATCTCAACGCGACGATGCGACTTTCGTGGAAAGGAATGCGAGGTGAGAAGGGCCAGTGGAAGCCATCTTGGGTGCGCGCCAGCTAGTTTTCAAAGAGAATTCTCCAAATCCTTTCCCCCCACCCCTTTCCGGGCCGAAGGTCTTCGCCAAGCAGCGAGTTCCCACAACACAACACGCACACATACACAGAAGATGTGCATTAGTGTGTGTGTGTGTGTTGGGTTGACCCCAGGGACCTCTTAACCCCGAACTTAACCACCAAGTCCGTCGCACTCAGGTAAGGCGGATTACGATGTCGAAGAGATGCGCAACAGGAAAGGATCGAGATGAGGAAAGCCGACGACGAAGAAGAAGAACGAAGACGATGGGCTTAGAACGCACACCCACTCGTGTACACCCCCTCTTCGCCTTCTCCTCCTCCTCCTCCACGGCTGTAGGAAGTGAAACGTTTGTTTTCTTTTTCCTTTTCCTTCAACCTGTCTGGAGTGCGCGTCTCCAGTAGGAGGCAGAAGGGCCCACGACTCAGACGACGACGACGCCGCGACCTTCTCAAGATCAACTGCGAGGTGGTGCGATCGCCGGAGCGCGCGCTAGAAGACCAGACCATAAGCGAGAAAGAGAGGCGTAAGACGATGACTTTCGTTATCTGGCCCCTTTGGTTAAGGGCGGGGGGGGGGGGGCAAGCGAGAAGAAAGAAGAGGAAAGCGAGAGGTGTTGTTTGGGTCGCGCGCACCGCGTCTCCGCCTGTGGGAGATTTCCGAATCGTTGGTGGACGCCTCAGAGGAAGCGGTGGTTGCGAAGAGATCGTGAAGTTGTGTTCTGTTCTATGCTGTTTTTTTTTTTATGAGAGTTTTCCTTCTCCGTAGACAGCGCAACAGCAACGCAGCAGTGACCACAGGGAAGGGAACCTGATCCTCCCTGACGCGGCCCGGCACCCGGGTGCACCCCGAGCGCGAGAACCGCGGGACAGCGGGCCAAGAAGTTCCCAGAGACTACTTACACGCCGCGTGGGAGATGTGTCGGTGTGTACGTTCCATTCGTGCACATCGCACAGCATCATCCCACCTCCATTCCTTCCTTCCAGCTCAACGCAAGTCCAAGATGGAACGTAAAGAAGAGAACAGAGGGCACCCATCTTGTTGTGGTCCGCGCGACGCTTGTCCACTGTCCAGACACCGCACAGACTCACGAGAAGGCAAAGTCGACGCTCTTCTTCTTCTCCTTTTAGAACGCGGACGATCGCGCCCGCCCGCTGTCAACGTGTCCCTATAGAATGGTTCGTTTCCCATAAAACCGCGAACGATGCTCGTCGTCTCCTCCCCACACACAACAGTGATTGATGGTTAACCCCTTCCCGGTCCTCAACCCTTGGGAGCCTCTGACTCGGGCATAAAATGGTGATCTTCTGTGACCGCCAACAAGTTGCCGTTTGTGCGTTTGTCGGTTTTTTTTTCTGTTTTCGGTGGAGGACCAATTTGGTGGAAAACAAATGAGGAAATCACACGCTGCCAGCACCTCATGCTTGGTCTATCATTCCCCCCCTTTTATGGGGGCCCCGGGCGTTCTATTCGCTAATGATGGTCGCGCCGTTGGCGCATTGTGTGGCGCTCAAGGTGAGATGAGCAAAATGAATGAGGCATAAATGAAGAGAGACATCGTGCGGTGGCGCGACCCCTTTTGCGGCTTCTCTAATCGTCGTCGGTCCCCCTTGACCTAGGCTACCAACACCACCATTGAGAGATGACCGTTGGAACGCACCGGTACGCCGGATATCGGCGTGGGAAATATGTTCGCTCGAGACGCTATAGGGAGACAACAGCAAGCACACGCATGAAAGAACGACGCATGCTCTTCTGTTTCGTTGAATGATCACCGAAAGCATCATTAAGTCGCGGGTTGGAGTGGAGAACCCTGTAAGGGGGGGGGGGGGGGGGGGGACTTCGGTATTTAATTTTTATTTGTGACACATGTTTTTAACATTTCGCCCCGAAAGCTGATCCTGTCAAGAGTATTGTGTAAAAGTTTTGGATCAATTGAAGAAAAACTGACAAAGATAGAGATTTTTGAAAATCCGCATTTCATACAAGGCTCGCTACTTTGAAGAGCGTTTCCCAAAACCAACATTTTCAATGTCGGTGCCCATCGTACCGTAAAAACTATTGGGCCGATCGGTTTTGAATTTTTTTACACATAATCTGTACACTTTTTGCCAGGTAGCCCCGTCAAGATATCATTAAAATGGTTTATACTTTTTTTTTAAACAAATCTGTAAAGTTCGTTTTTTATGGCAGAATCGCAAAAAGCATCACTTTTTCAACTTCAAAAATCTGCCAAAAATCGAAAAATTAAAATATCAACAGAAATTCTCCGGGGCTACCTAGATAAACTTGTAATCTTTCTAACGAATATCGATTTGTATTTTTCTGATGACCCGTCACTCAGCTACGATGGGCACCAGAAAAAGTATCTTTTCGAAGACACGACTGCCTAAATTTGATGCCATGGATTCATTTCTCAATGAATGTTGCTCAAAACAATACCAAATATTCTTCAAAAGTTGTAGATTTTTATATCATTTACTTGAAAAAATGCAGTTGAATGGTTACGTCACAAAAAATCGTTAAAAACGGGCCTTTTTTTGGCCCGAAAATACCGAAAATCCCCCCTTAATGGGAAATGTCTGATGCATGGTTAGCTCGACGACACCACAACACAAACGATCGTCGTCGATCGTCGTTGTCGCTATACCTATCAATCAAACAATGAAATGATGATCATTTTGGGGACATTTCCTGTTGATCATCCTGATTGGGGCGTTCTAACCCCCCCCCCCCCCCCCCCCAAAAATGAGGCGCAAGATACGGTCACGACACGGTGCAGCGCATCATTATCATCAGGCGATTCCATAAATTAAGTTAATGATTCGAGCGAGCAGCAGGCGGAGCGAGAAAGGAATCCCACCACCAAAGGGGCCAGTCAAACGCCCGTCCCCAGATATCGTATAATCACAGAGTATTTTCGGGAACACACAGATTCGAACGGATCGATCTCGACAAGAGGGATCGATCGAACGAAGCTTGCTTTGCAGTGATTGCTTGGGGGCAAATTACGCAGGCAGCAAGCAGCTATGTCATTACATGCGATCTCTTCGGGCGCTTCCGGTGAAGTGCGCGCTCGCGCGCGCGCGTGAATATGTTTATGATGCCATGGGTGACACACAGGAAACGATGCTGCCGCTCTGGTACGGCCTTCGGAAATGGAACGATCGTACCGGGGCGAGGGGCAGAAGGAAGTGAATGGCCAGAAGAGAAGAGCGCCCGCATATAGCAGAGCTCCCTGACGCCTGACTACGCATTTGGGGGAGCAGCAGCTTTATGCAACTTCTCGCATAAGTCGATCGTCGCAGTCAGCAAGGTAGCATTTAAGGGGAGGTTTTTTTTTCTTCTTTTTTTGTTGGTGTGCTTGTGTAGGTCTTTAATTTATGGGGCACAACGACGAAATTACACAGGATGTCAATGCTCAACTTCCGTGCCCGGTGAGAGATCACAGAATGATCCTGTTGGGTGAATGGCGTGCCATTTGCTTCTCTGCTCCATGATCCATTTTGAATGTTCCGAGACGGTTGCCCGAGTTCCCTGGGAAGAGGACGGTGTGGAGATGATGATTTAATTATACTTCCACCATCATTTGCCGTGGACGACACATTCCTCTGCATCTTTTATGCTGTGCGCTCCCTGTTGTAAGATTTCCATCCATAAATTACTGCCAACTAGTGGGTCCGGGGGAAGGTTCTTTAACCGGGCGGATGCGTTTACCTCGATCATCATCAGCGCTGCGATCGAGGAGAAGCATTCCAGGATTCCTGGTGGAAGAGATTATTAAAAGGCAAAGGATGCTCTCTTCTTTGCAGAATCCGAAAAGGGTGAGATGCGCTTTAAACGGTGTCCGCTTCTCTCAGCCTGGCTGGTTCGCTGAAACCGTATGAGTTTTTGCCTATGATCCCCTGGGAGACCGGAGAATTCGCCCTTTCCCTTGCAATGGTTTTAAATTCCCACAACACCTCACCCAAGCCGAAGATCATCCCTTCATGCTTCTTGCAGCAACAGCCAGAGCTGTGTGTGCCTTCATCATCTTCTCGGAGCTTCTTGAGGGGATGACAGACAAGACAAGGCAACGAGAGAGAGAGAGTGGGGAGAAGATCTTCTCTCTTCGAAGATAATTTATTATGTTATAAGTTTGTAACCGACCGACCGACCGGGAAAGGTTGTCCCTTTGCTGCCCCCTGTCCCTGGCTGTGGTACCGTTCTTGATTCGCGTTCTATCACACACCCCATCGTCGATACCCTCCAGTTCCAGAGATCCTCCGCGTGACACCCTCGGCCCCTCGGCATCACATTCCTCCGGGCCACCGCACTTCTGGGGGAATCGTGAGATTTTGCCCTTTTCTTCTGTGTCTCTTCTGCTGGAGCGGCGGTCGGATGTGTGTGTGCGTGCGAACGAGCGAATCATCATCATCATCATGATCATCTTCATCATCTTCTTCTTCTCGTGGAACGGCACAGGGCGAGCGTAAGACACGATCACACCACAGGATCGCAGTCTTCCAACCCTGTTTCGGACGATGCTGCTGCTGCTGCTGCTGGTGCTGCTCCTGACCACAAACACACTTCGATTGGCAAGCATCATCGCCACAACCACACAGACACATACGCGATGCACGCACCTCGGATCGATCGGTACACGATCGGTCGGTGGAAGAGGGTTGGCTGCGAAAGAAGGGCGTTGCGGGTGGAATCGTTAACTTTTATGTTCTCTCCACGTATTTATGGCCATGATGCTGCTGCTGCTGCTGCTGCTGGCCTGATGGTGGATCCTCTTCTCGGCTCTTCTTCTTCACAAATACACACAAGTACACCCCATATATGTAAAAGGGGGGGAGTGATCGTCGATCACTGATGGTGGTGCTGCTGCTGCTGCTGGTGCTGCCTCGCTCACTCGTTCGGTTGTATTTGATTTTTGATCGTGAGAAAAATATGGGTAACGTGAGATTTTTCCCTGATCCTCTCGGCCCCAACCGGCCTTTTCTTCTCCCTTTTCCTCATGATAAGCTCTTCAGCTTCTTCTCGTCTTCACCAGCACCAGCAGCAGCAGCAGGTTGTATGGTTAGACGGCTCCCCTCGACGACGACGACGACGACGACGACGAGTCGGGCTTTGTTTTGTGCGCGCATCGCTATCACCATATAAGAGATCGGCCGCGGCGTGCTGCGTTGAGTGTATGTGCGGCTTTTGTGGCCACAATCGAACGACGAACCACGGATGATGGTGGTGTGTGGGAGAGAAAAGTTATGCTGCACCCTCTTGTGCCGCGTTTTTGGTGTCCGTTTTGGTTCCCATCGTTTGAATTCCTTCAGCCAACACCATCCTTCTCCCGCGGGCGGGGAGGACTGGGTTGATGAGGTCTCGAAGCTGGCCCAGGCCTCGTCCCCCCCCCCCCCCCCCCCCTTCACTGCCACCATATTGCATGTGTGCAAACGGGCGGCAACGGTTGGCGGTGGACGGTGGTGGTGGTTGCTGGTGGTTGAAGTGCCGGCAAAACACAGCTGGTTGGTCGATGCCGCGAGTTTTGCGGTTTTTTCTCCCCCTCCTGGGGACTGACTTTCCATGTTTGGGATTTGTGGTTAATTCCTCGCATTCTTTCCCTCAAAACAGCAGAGGTATGCAACGCGCCGGTTAGTGTGTCCCCTGTAGGACGCGAATGGGGAGCAGATTGGATGGAGATCAGTGTGGAATGTGCCCTGGAACACATCTGCCGCGTGGATTTAGACCTTGGTATTAATGCACCAGCGATGTCGAGTGATCTTTTTGTGATCACGCGCCTAAATTCCTCCGCAGCAGAAAGGTTTATTGGTGCGGTGATTGTGGCGAGCATCAGCGGATGAAATTGGGGCCATCCGCAGTCGTCTCTTGAAAGCGATAATACTCCCTCTCGCATATCTCGCGCGCGCGCGGAGTAGAGATCAAGAGTTATGCTTCTCTGCTTACTGAAGTAAGATAGTTGTGTGAGTTTGTTGTTAATACGGTGCATAAAAATGGTCAAAAGAAAGAAAGTTCCTTCAATCAAGGTGGTGGCAACCGGGCGCACAAAGCTTGCGACCGGCGCTCTCCGGTAGATGAGCCCCGCAGGGAGAAGTTAGCAAAACTGTTGTTTTATTTATGTTTTCCCGGGGGCCATACATTGTTTATCATCTACTACTGGTGGCTCAGGTCTCTTTCTCTTCACCCGGTTCCACTGCCTTTACCTGGCCCCGGGGGGACAGAAGCCTAAAATGTGTGTTTTTCATTGAAACAAAACGTGCAGAGACGACGCCGACGACGCAGGCTTCTAATCTGTGAAGGACGCACGATTTGAAAATTCGAAAAACGAAACGCATTTTAAAATCCATTTTATCATCAAATCCTCTGCTGCCTGCCTGCCCCCCCCCCCCCCCCTCCGTTGTGGTCGCCGCATTAGGCTGTGAAAGCCAGCCCCATTGGCACGAGATTATTGTGTCGTGAAAGCCGAGAGGCTTGGCTCGGGGTAGTAGTTGGCTTACCTACCCTTATTTATGCTTTGTTGCTGCTCGGTTGCTCCTTGCTTGGCTGAGCCTACGACGCCCAAGGCTTCCTCAAATCGGCTTATCCTAATGTTAGCAGCAACAGCAGAATGGGCGCGTATATGATAAGCACTAGGGACGAGGCGAGGGATTCGAAACTCCACGCACACCCCGTTGGCGTGCGTCCCCCACCCCCAAACACCAACAAGTCTGTGCTGGATATTTTCTTTTAATTTCCTCACAGCCTCCCCCACCCTCCCATGATGCGGTTTGGGGTGGGTGAAGCCGCCCGAGATGCGATAAGCTGATCCACTTTGCAGCAGCAGCACCGATGGTGCCTCGTATTACAATCTTCATTCCTTATGTTGTGCGCGCCTATCCGCGGCAGATGGTCGGTGATGTTGGTGGCATGATAGGCTCCGGAGGGGAGGGGGGGCAGGTTTGGCCGATTTTCTTCGTGACTTACGACCGCGCACCACATACACATCTGGGCGCTGGAGAGAAGGGAGGAGTCTGTACGGGCCGGAATGGAGCGCATAATTTGCCTTCGCGCTCTTCACGCTGCACACCTTTGGGGCTGGGTTAGCAGCCGGTGGAACGGAGAGAACAGGTGCAGCAGCAGCAGCAGCAGCAGCAGCAGCTCATCAGCATCAGGTGGCATCATATATGAGTTGGAATTGTATTTACATAAGCCATTGACCTGCAAGGAGGAGGAGTAAGAAGAGGAGTGTTGTAGGATCGGCAGCATGGATTGCGTTGCATAAATTATGCTGCAGTTTGTGGTGTGTACCTGTCGTCATGGTGTTGGTGTAGCAGCAGGACATTCAGTCCCGCTCCTTCCAAAAGGACATTACTTATTCAATTTGAATCCCTGGAAGAAAAAAATCCCCAGACCTCGAAATGGCAACGAGAAACGAAGAGAAAAAGCGCAAAGGACGGAGGAGAATGCAGAATGCTTCAATCCGCCGCAGCCAGACAGACAGAAAGGATGAAGATGAAATCCCCTCACCACACACCGGACAAGTGCCGGAAGTAGCTCATTTGCCAAACCAAAGTGAGCAAACCATCGCATTTCGCGAACCGATTCTGGAGCAAAAGAGGAGACCAGAACAGGCGGCATCCTTTCGGCTTTCCACGGCGGCGGATGCAGCAAAAAGCGGGTAGGAGCGTGGTCGCTGGTGCACAGATCAGACATCCGGTGATCGTGTCCGGCTGCTGCTGCTGCTGCTGCTGCTGCTGCTGCTGCTGCTTCAGCAATGTGCCTCATCCCTCATCAGCTGTGGCAGCAACAACACGCAGCTGTCGTCGTCAGAAGATTGAAGAAGAGGAAGACGATCTGCTGCCACCATCCGGGAGATGGTGGTATGGTGTTGGTCCTGTTGCATGC
>NC_064878.1:64511048-64518548 GCF_943734665.1 Anopheles aquasalis | reverse complement strand
ACCGCAACTGTCAATGTCGGTGGGGCCCCGGTTTGTAAACATTATGTTGCGATGGAGGCGCGCTGAAAAAAAGGTGGTATTTTTGGGTGACTTCAACCGCGAACGAATCGTGTGAATGATTATCGCACGAAATTGACGCTGGGTCGATAATCATGCCCCGACGCGTGGTCCAGTGAGTGCGTCATCACCGTACGCCGTAGCAACTGCCTGTGCGGTTCCGGGTTGCTGTGATTAATCACCGTAGAGCACTGACAGCGAGAAAAGTGCATCTCCGTGCGTTCGGGTACGTACTGCAGCAGCAGCAGCTTCTGGTTTGTCACCTGCATTCATTCTTCTCTATCATAACCTTTTCGCTTTTGATAATGTGTGTTGGTGCATTAACGCACCGGTTTGCTAATCGGGCGGGCTGTACCTATTTTTAGGTGCTGGTGTTGCTGCGCCCTGCGGTTGTGTCGCGACAGTTGAGTGACAAATTCTACGAGAAGCATAAGCATCCTAGAACAAAAGATGGGTATCTTGGACGAGCGTGGCTTCCTGTACGTGCTGGCCGATCTACTATCGATCGTGACGATCGCTTCCTGTCTCATCTCGAAGGTTCCGCAGATTCAGACGGTCCGGAGGCTGCAATCAGCCACCGGTCTCAGCGTGAATGGCTTGCTCATGGAGCTCGCCAGCTACACCGTGACGATGTTGTATAACTTTACCAACGGCTACGCCTTTCTGTCCTACCTGGAATACCCGATCCTTCTGGTACAGGAGTACGTTCTTGTCTACTTCGTGCTGAAGTACTCTTCGATGCTTGGCCAACGAGCTTACATGTGGGCTGGAGTGTACGGTGTCCTTTTCTTTGGCTTCGCCACCGGGCTCATCCCTTCGTCCGTGCTTATGATGCTTGTGGTACGTACTTGCGAACTACCGTGCGAACCTTAACCGAAACTCATTCCACGTTCCCGTTTTACAGCCCTTTACGACCCCGGTCGGTGCTACGAGCAAGGTGATGCAGTTGATCGCCATCTTGCGCTCGAAGGACTCTGCATCGGTCAGCTTGATTACTTGGGCCATTTCTGCGTTCACCAACTCAAGTAAGCCTTGACTTTTTACCTTCTCCTCCTGTGCAGTTTGCTAACGTCTCCCTTCCTAACCAAACCAGCGCGCATCTACACGATCATGCTGGATTCCGGTGACCGTATGCTGCTGGCCAACTTTGGCGTCTCCACCATCTTGAGCTCCTCGGTGTTGCTGGCCGCATGGTATTACAAAAAACCAAAGAAGGAATAATGGGCGCCGATGCGCTTGATACCAAAGAAAGGCAGATGGGCCTCGTAATGATGTACCGAGCACGCTTAAACCAAATTCTATGCCTAATAGTCAGCACGCCAAATGTTTGCGGCCTTTTACGGTAGCGTCTCGATTGGTCCACTCGTGTACTTGCTACTTTATTTTAACTTTTAACAACATCCTCTAACGAACAAAGTTTACCAGCTAACGATGAAATATAAAGAGATTAACTTCGAAACGAAACGAAAAAGATGGTAATTCCTAAGGCTTTTAAATATGATCATGCTTCTGCATTGTGAAGCTGCCGGTATTTCCAAATTGGACGAAGCATTCCCAAAGGTAATTCCCCTCGTTTATCAACTCGTTAAGAATGATTCAACGTTAAATAACGGTCGGTATTTCCAACATGGCCAAGACTTTCCCAACGCATCATTCTTATGATACGGCGATGCTCGTTGGTAATGGCTGAATATAGAACACGTGTGTGATAACGCACAGCATATAAATAAATGCATATAGACGCCAACAATGTTGTAATAAAATGCTTCTTTATTTGGTGGAATTGCAAAAAAAAACCCTAAAAGGAATTATTCTAAAATCTTTCATCTTTTCTAAAACGAGGAATCTTGCTCTATCTATCACACTTCACCCGGCATGCACACACAAAACATCAGTCAATCGAAATGTGGGAAAAAAAACAGAAACAAAACGCTGCCACAACAGCTTCATTGCAGTAACACAAAATATAGAATAACTCCTACCAGCACTATAATCGCGGGCAAAATGTAAAGCATAAGATTGCGACTTTCCTGCTCCTTCACCTCGTGGCGCTTGCGTTCCCGGTGCTTTCGGCGATTGAACTTCCGCTCGTACTCCTCCAGTTCCCTTTGGTTGGCTAGCTCTTCCTGAGCCCGACGCTCCTCCTCTTTGGCCTGCTCTTCCTGTTGCCGCTGGACACGGATGGCTTCGCATGCATCATCACACTCGAGTGCACCGCTCTCCTTCGCCACATTGCACGGGAGTTCTGCCTTGCGATGATTACAGGCGCACGTTACTTTCACCTTCTTCGTACAAAGCTCCGGATTCGGGCAGGCTCCCGGATGGCAGACGGATGAGCAGCGATGGCCACATGCAAGCTACAATAAAGAGGAAATGGTTGAATGAATCCGACAAACCCAAAGCGATTAGAGCAACGATGGTATACTTACATTTTTGATACACTTCTGGCCACAACTCAGCACGGCATTACGCCGTTCACGCATCTCTTCCGTTGCTCCCTCCACGGGAGGGTAGATGTCATTGCACGTGTAAAAAACCTGCGTCAGTCCACAGTAGCACTTGTCCTTGATCGAAACCATGCACGGTTCGCATGGGTTCTGATGACAACGGCGCTTACACGGATGTACGCAGCCCGCCGGCCGTGGAACAACACAACCGGCGGCACACGGTTCACAGCGTGAGTCTTGCGTTGTGCTAGCCCGATGCGTTACCTTATGACACTGCAGCGGACAGCGGTGTAGCCCACATTTCAGCAGGCGCCCACACGGTCTTCCGCAGGAAGCTGGCTTTGAATTGTGGCAGGGCCACTCGGACGTTTCATGACCACCTAGGCACATGACCGGTACCTTCACTTCGCAAACCGGATGTGGCAGACGCTTCACTTCCACGATCTCCCGCGGTACATCCCACGGTCCGACGGGTTTGAAGTGTTTATCCTTCGTTACCACCGTAACCGCATCGTGGCACTTGACCGCACACGGATGCTCGCAGTTGGTCGTGTCGTTCGGTTCACCGCACGGCTGTACACACGGTGGGCATTCGCCGGCGTGGCACGCATGTGGATTCTGATGGTGACACTTGGCGGGCTGACGGCAGGGCAGTGTGCACTTGGGGGCATGTGCTTTCTTCTCCCGACCACACGCTACCTCCGTGGACGTTCCACCGCATCTGAGAAGGGCAAAAAATAATAGCTTAACGAGAGAGAACACGAATCCAAGGAAACCTTGGAACCTACCGACACTTGACGCTGGACTTTTGATTGCACGGATAGCACGCACCCTGATGGCAGCAAGAGGAACACTTGTGCCGTCCGCACGAGAGCGTTTTGCCACAAACTTTATCGCAATCCGGACACTGGCCATCGCAGCACTTGCGGTTGCAGGGATGTCGACCACAACGGCGCACCTTTTTACACTTCGTTTCGCAAGTCGCTTCCTTCGAGCACGGTATCTCCCTGTTCGTCTGACCACACCGGCACGTTTTCTGTACCAGCACGAGACAGCTACCGCACTCTCCCTCGTGGCATCGTTCCATACACTGGTGCACACCGCAAGCCAGCATCTTTTGGCACGTATCGCCACAGGTACCAATCCGTTCCGAGCAGGCGGCTCGTGTTTGGGTTCGACCGCAGGGACACGATCGTGGCTTCCCGAGTGGACACTCCCCACAAGGACCAGCGTGACACCGCAGCTCACACTTGTGCAGCGAACAGGAGTACGGTCGGTTGCAAACTTTCTCACACTGCCACCGAGACTCGAAACAGTTCACTTCCTTGCTCTCGGCTCCACAGAGACACGGTTGTTTGCTACGATTCCGGCACGGTGGACACTCACCGGTTGGGTGGCACCGTTCCGTGCACTCGTGTATTCCGCAGTCCAGCTTCCGGGTGCACTACGGGGTAAAATGAAAAATGGCAAGTTCAATTAAAGATTTCCCACCAGGCCTACTGCGACAAGCGAAACACCTACCTTTACCGTGCAGGTCCAAGAGCCCTGTGAACAGCGAATCGTTTTCGGAGCCGATTTCGCGCACCGACACGACACACTGACCGTCTGCGGACACGGTGGACATGGTCCCGGGTGACACAGTAACCGGCAGTGATGACCACAGGCCGGTTTCAGCTGCTTACCGCACGGTTCACCACACGAATGCGGTATCAGCCACGGATGTTGTGCTGGATCTTGCTCTTTTCCACAGAAACACTCGTAGTGCCGTGGTATGTCCACTGGTTCGTACTCGTGACGACACTTTGGACAATCCCAGTGCACGGAGAGAACCGGCTTTGGGATGTACTCGCCCCGATTGTTGTAGTAACCCTCCTGCTCCTCGTGGTGCATGCGTTTCATAGAGATGCGATCGTTGGCCCACCGCTGGATGCACAGCAGATGGAAAAAGGTGTAGCACGATTGGCAGGACCATATCTGAAAATCGAATAAAATGCGGTTTAAGGAACCGAGAGACGATAAACCCTGCAGCCAATTCCCACACAGTACCTTGTCCGCCCGTTTTACCGTTCCGATGCAGATTAGACAAACGGCGTTGCGTGATTCGAGCAAATTCTGCAAATATTCCTGCGTTTTGCCCATATCCGAGGGCGCGCCGTTGTAGTTCTTGAGCACCGAGCCGAGAATGTTCTGTGTAGCGGATCCGTCGTTCCGGGCGGCACCGTCTCGCTGGCCGTTCGCTGCATCATCGTCCTCCTCCTCGCTCGATACGTACTCGGTCGCATACTGGCGTGCCTTTTCCACATGCTGCCGCTGGACTTGGTTGAACTTTTCCTGTGCACTCTTCTTCATGGCCGCGGTCGTCGTTGCTGCCGTAGAGGATGATGGTGTCTTCGGTTGCGGTATCTTCGAACCGGCCATGCGATCCTCGGTGTTCCGTGCGTTGCTCGTTCCCGATTTCCGCTGCCCGGTGGCCGGTTGAGGTGGTGGCGTTGGCAAACGCCACGCGTTCGGCACTTTCGGTGCCGCTAGTTTCCGATCCCGATAAGCCATGTTCGTGTACGTTGCAGGAGCACAAAATTGGTGACGACGACTCGGCGCTGTTCGCGTATTTTTAATCGCCGGCTTCTTTGATGTTTACGTGGTCGGACACGCAAAAGGAGAGGTTTTTTCTCTCGACGGCCCGGTGAAAAAGTGCTACCTATTCAAACGAAACAACGCGTGCCGATTCGGAGTCAGATGGTTTGAGAATTTTATTAAACAAGAATAAAGAAAAAGACGGATTACAATCGTCACCCCAGCCTCGCTACGAGAGACGCAGTTTAGGAATTCGCGAACGGTTCACATGCTTCGCGGCAGGATTCCCCGATTCCGCACTGGCCGTGTTGGGACTGCGAGCGATGAGCTTCTGCTCGTCGGTCGCGATGGTCTTCTGCTTTAACTGGCCCATCAGTGCTAGCCGGCGAATGTTGTTCCCCGCCGTCCCAATGTTCGTCACACACCCCAGAGGTGTGCGCGAGCCGGCCACCTTCAGACCACCAGACGCCGGAGACTGTTTATCCTTTTTCGGTGTTGCATCTCCCCGACAAGCTTCATCACCCTGTTGCTGCTGCTGCTGGAGATTGTTCTGTTTCGGTGTGTGTTCTTGGCCTTCGACGTTTCTTTTCGTGTCCTCATCCTTCTCTACCTGCTCCATCATGGCTTCCCGATTCTTCTCGACGCGATCGTTACCTTCGTCCTTTCCCAAAACAATGGGGGTGCGCGCAATGGCAATGCAGGGTGAACGAGGATCAATACCTGCAAACGGTACGACCTCGGCATCCTCAAACACCGTCACCTCGTTCTGGTCGGTTGGCTCCAGTATCGGGGCCGATTCATCGTCATCTTGCTCAATCTGTAGGCTGCAGATATCAACCGGAAGCCCTTCCGTGTTGCAATCCTTGAACGATGCTTCACCGCGATCTTCTTCGCGGACATCGTCGTACTGTAGCGTTGAAACGATGTTGGCCAGATTGCTGCAATCCAGCGTTACCGATTCCGTGTCCACCAGTAGCGGTGTGCGTGTGAATGTGCTCGGCGATCGCGGGTCAATGATGGACTGGAAGCGTTTCGGGAGCTGCTGGATGTTCGGGGTTTGTAAAGTTGTGGCCATCGGAGTCTCCGTTGGTCCGTCTGTCAGCGCGGAGGTCAGATCTTTCCCCTTCGTGATGGATGCACGCGATATGCCGCCCTTCTGCGAAGAACCAGAGCGACAGGATGGTGGATTAAAGACCCAGGATTCGTCATCAGCGCCGTCGCAACAGGCTTACCTCCGGACTGATGGGACTTCTGTTGATATGCAATGTCGGCGATCGGGGATCGGTAGTAGACTCTTCACCCTGTTCGGCATTGCGAATTTTATCGTTCGATGGCGATATTTTGCTGTTAAAACTCCCCATCTCTTCCGAATACGTGAACAATGGCCGGAGACGCGGAAAAACTGTTGACGGTTGCAAGTCGAATCGTAGCGCGAAGACAAGCGAAGAAAAGAAAAAGAAGAAAACTTGCCAATTTATGCGGTCGGCTTCAGCGCTCTAGAGCCCTTTTAACGACGATTTTCCAATATTTCCTGTTTAATTTTGTCATAAATTCTATCTTCAACGTACAGAATGCTTTACTGCATCGCTTAGGAACACTTTGCGAATGAATTATTAGAATTGTTGCTGTGTTGTTTCAACAAAACTCCTTGGCCAAGGTTCCTACAACTCGTTTTTAATTTTTTAATAAATTCTAGAAAAATAATAAAATTTCGCAACGAAAATCTGTGAAAGTTGAATGATAATGCACTACGAAGAGGCTCGCAAAGGAATCAATCTTCTTTAAGAAGAAGGCGCACATGCGGACACCTGCACAATAATCGGTAAATCACCTTTTGTGTTTGTACGAAAAAGGAAGAGAGCGAGCAGGAGACGGGGGTGATGTTTTGTTAGATAAGTGGTTTGCTGAAACGCTCCGTAGAGAGATATCAATAGTCGCATGTAATCCACCTCCTAGTGATTAATTAATAATTCAACCCTTCGCGCGTTCCGTCGTCCTTCGTCGAAAAGTGGTAGAACGGGAAGTGGTGCTTAAGGAACGTGGCCCTTCGTGCTGCTGCTGCTGCCGCTACACACTCCAGAAACTCGAAGGCTGTGGTGCGCATACGCTCATCGTTTGCTTACGTCGTAGCACAACACTCGAAGGATACACAATATTCCGCAAACGCACCGCCCGGAACAGCAGCGAAAATGCCATTCCATAAATTCATCTTCACCCCGAGGCTGCTGAAGGAGTACGATGGATCGAAGGTAACTAGACGACATTCGTAGTGCAGGGTAATCGATTAATATCCTCCGATATTCTTCTTCACAGGAGGGCTACGAACCAGGAGCACTGGAAAAGTATGGAGACCAAATCCTGACAGCTGTGAGTACTTCCTGCCAAGGGATGCCTTGGAAATTAATTTCGCAAACTCACGCTC
>NC_064878.1:64503548-64506048 GCF_943734665.1 Anopheles aquasalis | reverse complement strand
CGGAATTGGTTTCAAAAATCATGATCGCCGAATATGTTCCCCTGCCCGATAGCTACTCTCAATCGTTGCGCCAAGTTCACGCGTTGCTTTTTAGAATTGATCCGATAGCGAGACCCTCGGCTACGGAGATACTGCAGCATTGGTTGCCAATCGTTTATCGTAATTTGGATTCCATCGAACACAGACCTCTACCAACAGCGAGTGATAGTAACGATAAGTATGCTCCAACGAAGGCATCATCAACTCCGACCATCTCCCGACAACGGACAGTACTCTATCAGCTCCACTCGTTCGGCCAATCCTCATCGTTGGCCCCATTACCTCTACCATCAACACTCAAAATCAGGCAGATTGCGACTCGTGGCCATCACTTTGTCGCCGTAATGGAAGGTCAGTAAGAAAAACGGCAGGTTCATTGAGGTTGCGAACATAATTGAGATGTCCTGAACAATCCACAGAAGGCACCGTGTACAGTTGGGGAGAAGGTGACAAAGGGCAGCTGGGACATGATGCGCTCGAATCCTGGCACCACATTCCGATGCGGATCGAAGCGGTGCGACAGCATACTGTAATCGGGTAAGCCGAGTTGGGGAAGCGACCGCATATGCTCCGCAGTAAACCACAGCTTGTCCTTTCTCGCTAGAGCGGCCGTTGGTCAAGGCTTCACGGTGCTGTGGACGCAAACAGGAGCCTTGCTTAGCTGTGGTGACAATAGTCTCGGTTGCCTAGGTCACGGTAACACAACGTCACTGCTGGTACCACAGCAAATAGTGAAGCTGGAACGCTCGGCGATCGTGCAGGTATCCTGCGGTACCACACATGTCCTAGCCCTTACCGAAGCCGGTATCGTGTACAGTTGGGGAACGAGCAGCAGCGGAGCCCTAGCACTGGGCAAACGACTCCACACGGCCCTCGAACCGGAACGTGTCCTGCTACCACAGACGGTGCAGAACGTGCGCGAGCTTCACGCTGGTCCGGACTGTACGATTCTGATAACGCGCGAAGGCGATTGCTATTGCTGTGGCAGCAATGCCGGTAATCGGTTGGGCCTTGGCCGGAAGGTTCCCGAGACGGCGACACTGAGCAAGATCTGCATTGCCCGGGGGCGTCCCAAGATACTGGCCGTCAGTGTGGCCGAGACGCATGCCGCGTTTCTGGTCGAAGGAGGCTACCTTGTAACACTCGGTGATAATCGGTACGGTCAGCGTGGAGTAGAACATCGGAGCGAACTGCTGCAGTCCACGATTGTCCGTCAGCTAGAGTCGCGTTATATCGTGGTAGGTAGTCCATGGTCAGGGCACCGTGCTCTCAATGTTCAAAGATTCCCCCTTTTCCAGAGTGTACAATGTAGCGAAACGTACACGGTTGCCATTACGGAGGACAATTGCGTAGTGCTCTGGGGAACACGCATGGGCACACCGGACACAGCTGCTGATGGTGCAAACATTGGCAACAGCCTTCGCACCGGTCACACCAGGTTGAAGGTAAGATTTGCGTCTGAACGACACAAGTGGCGCATCTCTTCACCAAATAAGCACCTGCACGTCCCTAAACTGGAGACCCGTGTAGCGAATCTGTTTAGATTATCTGCGTATGGTGCGTTAACCGTTGGATTTGTTGCATTTTACAGCAGCAACACGACGAAGAATGTCTGGCAGGCTATGCAAACAGTACGGCGGCGCTAACGGAGATCCTCACGACCATCTACAAACAGGAGACAATCTTCACACCCTCGGATGTTTTAGCGTAAGTTTTGCACTTTGCACTAGCACTTTACATCCTCCCTGCTCGCTTGCTATGCTCCTGGGAAACGGGACGGAAACGTGGTCGCCAGTATAAAAAAAATCAGTAAAACATATTTTTGCCGTATACAACTCTGCTAGCAACATCTTTTCCGAATAGACTATTGTGCAATCGTATGTTTGGATAAGCTAGAAAAGGCTCTTGCGCAGCCTTGGCAAGTTTACGCAGCTGGTTCTCAATGACACGTGGGTCGGGCAGCAGAATGTTCCTGAATGTTCCGTCTACCAAAAACAGCTATGTTTTGCACTGAAATGACGATTTCGATGGGTCTGTTTTACGGATATATTAGAGACTGTCGTAGCTGTGTCTTATCGAAGTTTAGATTTGACCACTCCGACAGTGATACTGGTGCTACAGCTGCTACGTGATGATGTCGGCTCTACAGTTCTTTTTGATTTCCACGCTGCTGTTCAGCGCGTACGGTAAGCTCTCGAATGGTCGATTTTATCGCCAACATTTAGAACGAATTTGCATCTTTCGGCAGCCCAAAGTCCTTCTACAACTGGTGATGCGGTAGCCGATGATGAAATTGATCCTGTGATTTCATTTCGATGCACGGGCAGTGAAGAGTTCAAGATTTGCAGTAACCCATGCGTGGAATCGCAATGTAAAGTAAAGAACCAGATCTGTACCACGCTCTGCCAGCCTGGCTGCTACTGTCGTGTTGGATACGCAAGAAGTCAGGGCATTTGTGTTC
>NC_064878.1:64481048-64498548 GCF_943734665.1 Anopheles aquasalis | reverse complement strand
TCTCTTTGTCCTTTGGCTGTAGCAAGAGCGACTGTTCTTTGTTTTCCCACGATGGCCTTTTTTCCTTTTTCGTAACCGAGATGGGTGGGGTGTTGGGTTCTACTTGAAGCTCAGTGCAGCTTCCCTTTTTTTCCTGATGCTTTTCTTTCCGGATGATTCTTTCACTTCCCTAATTGACGAATTTTCCACACGAACAAAATATGCTGGAAGCAGCTTATGCTTTTTCCCGAAATACGCAGTACGTCCCAGGACGATCGATGGTCACGGGGTTTTCGTTGTTGACGAATGTCCTGGCAGAAGCCACACACAGCATCCGACCACCACCCAGGAATAGTAGGAACCAACAAGCCAGCGGCAGTGTGGGAGGGGGTGGATGATCCAACTACTAGCATCCGCATATCATGTTGACGTCTTGTGATTTGCAGCTCCC
Source organism: Anopheles aquasalis (assembly GCF_943734665.1). NCBI lineage: Eukaryota > Metazoa > Arthropoda > Insecta > Diptera > Culicidae > Anopheles > Anopheles aquasalis. Next base: position 64,498,118 of record NC_064878.1, on the reverse strand, counting down.
CCCAAGACGACGCCGACTCGAAATCCACACGAACACGGACGCACTCACAGGGACACGGTTAAGGATATTTTCACAAATCGTACGCACCGCACCGTTGGATGAAGCTTTTTGCGTTAAGAAAGATCCAGATCAGCACTAGTGATTACGCACGAGTGATTTTGAATCTTATCACTCAAACCTAATCGAATGCTGGCAATGCAATCCTGGCAATGAAACACACGCAACCCCGATGAATCACTGTTTGCCTTATCGGTGCAGACCGCACGATACAAAACTAATCTAACCCGCGGGTCACGCTGCTGTCGCGGAACAACTGCCTAGAGTGGTCCGGAGGCGGTTCGGGTCTGGTACGATGTGATTCAACACAAAACAAATTCTGTGGAAAAATCAATATAACCGAGGCGCATGCGTTGCCGCCATAGATGGGATGAACGGGATGGACGGGCGGACGCGGATGGTGTTACGGAGAGTCTGTTTGCCCGAAGGAGCGCGCTTGTAGGCATCGGTCGCTGGATGAAGGGTAGGAGGTGATAGAGTAAGAAAAGCGATGGAGAACCCGGCGAAACAGCAGTGCCAAGAGAGGTTGCCAAAAGGGAATATGAATGTAGCATATGCAGGAAGGATGGTTGATCCTGGTAACCATGTAAAACGCATACTTTGATTAGTAGGGGATTGTCCTGTCGATGATGTATGTTGCCACAGGATCACGCTACTAGATCAAGCGACCGTTGCCATGACCGTCACTTGAACATCTATGACCACGTGTTTCATGCACGGTTAAGGTACAATGTCGCTGATGAGTGCTCACGTGCGATGATATGAAGCCTCTTCTCCTGTGCATATTTTATGATAATCATGAAAAGTCATCCTTTAATTGAACAGTTGCGGGGCAGCACAAGCATGCAAGCAATCTGTGAGCATGTAATGCATTCCACAGTGAATTCTCGTTTGCGTGCCTATCAAACACGGTTTAATGATGCCAAAGAACATATCCGATAAATTGTTTATTAACTCTGTTAACAGCTTAAACACGCAGTTCAACACTTTGGAACGGCTAACCGCTAACCGATTCCCTTTTTTTAGCGAGCCTGGATACCCAGTGCGTTCCGAAATATGGCCTGGTACAATACGAAACAGGATAAGCTACGGCAACACGTGTACCTTACGATCGGGTTGACATTGCGCCTATCGCAATACATCTCGCTGACACCGTATCCATTGTCGATCCTGCAGCATCAGGATCGATTGACGACGGGCAGGCTGTGCACCAACCTGATAATCGCTGGCCGGAAGTTACTGGCATTCGCGATAACGGGTGGATTGGTGGCATCCCTGTTTGTGCTGTTCTTCTACTTTCCAGGCTTGCTGTACGAATCCACGGTTCCGATTTTCATCGTGATTCTCTACTACTTCGTCAATGCCGTGCAGATATTAATGGTGGCCAATTTATTGATTGGTTGTGAAGGAAAACGGGAACGGTACGAGCAGTATCTGCGCGATGTGTTCGATTTGGTAGAACAAATAGCCACCATCGAGGACTGTCCTCAGACGATAAGGAATCGGAAAGCGATCAAAGTGTTGCTAGCGCTGTACACTATACTGGCGTTACTGTTGCCGATTGGTTTGGTGACGGCGATGGATCATATCGGTTCTCTACCGTTGACGATCGTGTACGTGGTGCCCTATACGGTTAGCTTTATGATCCTGCTGCAGTACTACAGCGTGTTTGTGCACTTGTGGTCCTGCCTGCGAAAGCTTAACATTAAGCTGACTCCCATCGTGCAGGGATATGGATATTTACCCTACACTGGAGAGTCCGTTACCTTTCTCAATCTTACTCGTAACGGAAAAGACGACCCAATGAGTCCACAGCAGGAGGTTATTGAAAAATTGCGAATGGTTCACCTGAAAGCGATGAACGTGGCAGGTAATGTTAACACTAACTTTGGTCTCGTCATCATCTTGATTGTGGTGGCCGTTTTTGCCAGCATCAATGTGGAGCTGCTGGAGCTCTATCAGTACATCAAAAACGGCCGGATAGGTCCTGGTCACATCGTGCTGAAGTTTTTGTACACTTGCTTTAAATTTTTCTTCTACTATCTCATCGCCCATCCTAATAGGATGATTCAAAGTGAGGTAATTAGAGCGGAGGACAAATATGTTTGGATGAACCTTTGGTAACATCTGATTTGGTTCTTCATTTGCAGAACGAACAAACGCTTATCCTCCTCTATTCGATACGGAAAACAGCTTGCTCCGATGAAACGAATAGTGCGGTAAGAAGTAGATGATTCAAGTAATTTGCGACCCTGTTTAAAAGTATTTCTTTCTTCTTCTTTCACGATTCCGCCAGATTGAACACTACGTTTCTCAAATTTCTAATCTGCGTAACGTTCATCAAGCATGCGGAATGATTGATCTGGATATGAAGCTTATCTCGAACGTAAGTGCATCTTTGTAGGTTTTTTTGTTGTTGATTGTAATCCAAAAAGGCCGTTGCCGGGATCTGCTTATAGGCCGTTGCCGGGGTTACCTCAATCATGGTGGTGTTGATTCAATTTTCGGACTCTGCTAAATGATACCCAAATCGACGGGCATGATGCATGATTTCAACAGTGCTTTATATTCTGATTGCATAATAATGCACACCAATTACAGCTTTCATTTAGATAACGAACAACGAGGTTGTTTATGAAGGATATGTCTGCACAAAACATCTTGCTAGCGGTACTCGAATTCACTAAAAAATAAATAAAGATAGAATTTTTCTTCGGCATCATCACAACAACTCAAGCTGTTCTTCATATTGCGTTTTCGGAAAGTAAACGTTAGTCATCCCCCTCGATTACTTCCACTGCGCCAACTGCGCGAGTACTCTTTGCCGATACAATCGGTCACCGGTTGTGGCTGAGTGAATACGCTGGGAGGGCGATTTTAGAAATGCTCCTGAATATTGGACTTTGGGGACGCAGAAGCCCCACAAACTACTCTAACTATTTACAAACAGCTTGCTTTTGCTACGGTTGGAAGACGTTTGACTATTTCTTATCATTACACTTCTTGCTGCGGGGCGGCGGCAGCTCGGCCTCCGGATCGAACATGACGTTGTCCAACTTTCTCGTGTCGGGAGTGATCCGTGCCTCTGCAAGTGTGATGGTAAATATGATATGAAGGTCAGCATTGTCCTGCCCCTCGCGCGGGATCAAGCATTTGATTTGATCCGCTGCCAAGATAAACCAACGGCTCACTTACCAAACACGGTTGGATTCTTTCGCACGGCCTGCACGACCGAACTGCGCAACTCGACATCGACATCCTTCGCAATTTTAATTTTCTATCACCGATGGAGATACAATGTATGCCATTAGCAGGTGTGGGCTAGGATTGACCCACTTTTGGAACTTGGCCACATTCGCGAGCCCACATGCGCTTACCTCTTGGATTTCTTTTTCGTCCGTTAGGTCTTTGTTCTTGATGTACTCTTCCCGGATGCGTTGTCTGGCGGCCGTGATGGTTCGGAAATCCCCGGCAAAGACCTCATTTTTCGTGCGCTGCAGTATCTTGTACCACCGCAAGGCCTATTATCAGTGCGGGAGGAAAATAATTGGTTCAAGTTAGCAGAAGAAGGCACCAAGTGGTAAAGGTGTTCTTTACTCCAATAAAAACCTACCTCACGCCGAAGAGAACTCATGATTTTATTGCCGGTAGCAACAGAGAAGCGGTCGAAAAATAGTTGTTTCTTTACGCAACAACACCGCAAGCGCAGCCACTTTTGTTTTGGTCGGGTGGTTAAGGTGTTTAGAATAAAGTGCTCCCACTTGCCAGCTGTCAAATTTTCCCTTCTTTTTTCATTCGGAATGGCTTTATCTGGTTAGTTCAAACACCTTGGCGACGACGATCACACTCCGTGCCGTGCAAGAAAACGTTCTATTTTGCACTTCTGCTCCCGATTTATTGCCTGAGAATCCGAAATGGCTGATCTTGGTGCTCCAGTGCGTGTATCGCCATTGATCCGGGTAAGTTTGCCGCTGTGCCGGTCCGCTGGAAAGCATGCCGGAGTCGCGCACCAGTAGGAATCAAAACAATTATGTAATGACGGCCGGAGAAACGCGCTCCGGCGCCGGGAGCCGTCCGGGGAAGTGTGGCTCTGTTACCCAACATCCTTAACGCATCCTTTCCATCGTCCTGTACCCGCAGTTTGGCCGTTGGTCGTTCCTGGTCGTTGGTGTGGCCTACGGTGCCTACCATCAGCAGCGTTTGGCCAAGCGCGAAGTCGGAATCCGTGAAATCGAAGCTCAGCAGAAGGTGATCCGGGATGCAAAGTTGGCCGAGGAGAAGAAGCGAAACCAGGAAGGTAAGCAGGACCAAAGCCACCCTCACGGTCGGTAGGAGGATGAAACTGACCACATGCATTTGTGTTTTTCAGCCGAAGCGAAGGCTATCGCCGAACTGTCCGGACCCAGCAAGAAGTAGATCCGATGATGTGGGACTCGATGCTTCTTCCGCCTAAAGACTCCGCGTAACATCTTGAGTCTTGTAAAAACACTGCAGTACTGGAACGGAAATAAATTCATACTTAGGAAGTAACATTGCCGAGCATTACCCATTACTTAGGGCCTAGGAAAGGGTTCCCTAAACCTTTCACCGCCGATAGGGATTTAGCTTGCTATTATCCTTATTTTCTCCGCCCGAAAAGTCTCCGCAGAAGAATAGACTTGAAAGCAACCCTGAGCAAGTTGACCCATTTCGGTGTACAATCTGTCTGCTATAGTCGCGGCCGTACTATAATTTCCACAATCCTCTAAGCGGATGAGTGATAATCTCACTTAATTCTGATGAAAATATAAGTTCTTTTCCTCCATTTCCAATACGAATTGCACCTCTAATTTGAGAAATATAGCACGAAATCATTCGGCCAACATCGAACATTTCACTTGCCCCGTTTCAACCGCTACGCTGTACGGACGAGTGTTAGCGGGGTGAGTTTTCCTGCGCGTCAGTTTCTTCCTCTTTTCTTTATCGTTCGCTTCGTTCTCGCTCCTGAACTAACGGTTTTCGCGTCGCTCCTCGAATCTTGCGTTTTTCCCTGGTGTTTTCCGTGCCGTGCTTTTCCGAGTTGTGTGTCTTGTGTTGTAGTTCTTGATAAGAGCAGAATAAGACGCGATAAGTAACGAATCATAGGGGTAGCAAGTGTGAGTGAAAAATCATCGAGCTGGTTGCAACGTAGAGAGCGACAACAGCATCAGCAGCAGCAACAGCAGCAGCTGATTCGCACAAAAATATCAATCCTGACCTGGCGAGCCTCGGAAGAAGTGGCAAGGAGAAGAGGTGGCAAATCGGGCGCCAGCTGAGAAATCTCTCTTTTCCGCATCTCCGCGGTGTGCTACGTGCGAGATTTGGTGTGTCGCGTGCGTGAATACTCGGACAGGCCAGCAGCAGCAACCCCCGTGCATTGTGAATACCTAACGAAGTAGGATCCGCCGAGCGATTGATTTGCTTCGCGTCGTCATCTGGGGGCACAGTGAAAGTTGAGTTAGTGGCCATAACGCACTCCCCGCTCCTCGTACCAAGCGGCTTTGGTGCTGTGGGTTTTGTCCCGGATCTAGCGGTACACCAAAAGTAAATTTCACCCAACGCCGTTGTTATCACGCAGTAGGCTGCGTTTAGTGTGGAAATCTCCGAGGGGTAACGGAATCACCATCATCACCACAGCGCACAAACCAAGCACCCATGTTTGGCGATATTTCGGTGCTCCGTGGATTCGTTGATGGTGATTAGGTGTGATTAGGAGGCACACGAAGAGAAGAGGCTGCAGCGCCACGAACGGTCTCTTATCCGCCTGGCAACGGCACGACGATCATGAGATTGCCTCGTTGGACCACGCCACCAGCCAGTAGTACATCGTAGATAGAGGCGAAGACAACCGGAAATCATCACAGGAAGTAGCGCTTAGTCCGTCCTCAAAACAAGCGTCAAAATTACGGCCAAACTGAACCTCTCGATCCTGGCCACGATGGAGCAGGACGAGGAAGAGGAGGTCCACGACATACGGGAACAGATGTTCCACAACACGGTTCGCGAGCATATCGTAAGTATCGAGCACTGTTTATGCCCCGTTCCATTTCAGCACCAAATCTGGCGCGCCCCTGGAGGATTGAACTAGGTCACCATGTCACCGCGTGGAGCAACCGGTGCTTCCTCCGGCCGTGGTCGCGCATGATTCGTGCTAGCTAGCTGGGAGGAGCGAAATGCACCAAATGCATTAGCGCCACCCAGTCGCAATTGCAGTAGGCCAATCCCCTGTAGTCCTTGTTGCATAACAAATGGCACCAAAATCATCCCAGTAGCCGATGGTCCGATGTGGGAAAGGAAGTTAGACTTTGACCTTAACGTCCGGGCGCCATCGTCGGTGATGACGAAAAAACAATCAAAGCCCTACCGTAGGAGGATGTGAAGAAGTACATATAATCCCATGGAATATGGTGCGCGACTGATAAGCTTGATAAGCGCGCGATTGTCGCTATTGTTTGAACACCATTCATAGGCGGCCTGGCCTATACGAGACGGCCAAGTGGTCGGACGCTGTTCCTATCGCGCGAGGGGCTTTACTTGTATGCTGTGCCTTTCATTAGCACACCTGCATTCGCGGGCCTTGTTGCGGTTTCGCTGTACTACAACTAATAAGCAAACAAGCACACGCACGCACGCCCGGTTTGCAATCGGCGGGGCTCGCCAACCAGCAAACACCACGTATCCGTTACCACCGATCATGGTACCGAAGGATGGAAGCGAGCGGCACTCGATCTGGTTTTCGCTTTGCTTTCGGAGAGTTCGAGTTTTTACCAGAACGCGGAGTTGCTTTGATCGAAGAAGCATCGGCGTTTTAATTGCTTTCGGCCGCCGTGTGATTGCACGATTTCTTCAATTGATGGGCCGTGGCTACTTCCAGTCGGAATTAACATACTTTTCTGGGTAGCTCACGAAGCTAGCTGGCAATTTACCTAATTAGTTAAAAAATGCATTTAAAGTATTATTATTTGGTTTTGCTATCGTTCGTTAACATCATAGCACGCCGAATGAGTATCACCGAGTAGGCTGCTGATTAAATTCAATCTTTAATTGTTTAATCCATTCTACTTTCACTTGAAGAGCGATCATTCCACGAACATGCGACATTCCACACCTATATTTTCATCAATCTGTTGTAAAACTTTGTTTGCTGTAACAGTTATTGCTATCACCTCAGACCCATCACTCCATTGCGTACGCACATGCCTTTCCTTCAGAGTTTGGGATCAACATCTGCTGCACCTTTTTTTAAGGACCGGAATGTGCCCCGAGCGTGTAGCGTAGCATTTCGCAGCATGCACCCATCATTCGCAAACAATGGCAATCGTCTCAGGTACCCGATCTCCGACCTACCGAGACTGCTGGTAGTTTGGTGTGTGTTTCCCCGTCCCACATTCCTTCCAAAACTATGCAGCGCCCATGTTACGCGCAAAATCACGAAGCATAAACCGGTGCACATCCCTCTGTATCTTGTTGTAGGTTGGTTGCGTGATGTGCAATGAAACTGAATGATAACAGAGATCTTTTCCCCTAGCCTTCGTTACCAGACTCGGACCCTAATGGCTGCGAAAAAAGGCGTAAGAGCATTGACCATGCACGGTATGCACGGTGGCGTTACATCACGACGCTGCTCCTGATGCGAGAGATGCTTTGCAACAAATCAGCGCATTGGCATGCCGGTCGACCTTGCACGGTAGCGAACCGAATGGCTATAATTACTGTCACGATCGTGTTTAACTTTAGCCACCGTGGCAGCTTCCTTCCATTGCCATTTGTGTCGTACTTATGGAAGCATTTGCGCGCGCGTAGCATCTAGTAACCTTCTGTACGCATTTAGGACCGACGAGTCTTTAGATCATTTGTGATAATGATGATAATGATTGCGTATGTCCTTTGCTGAAATCAATACTATTACTAAAATAACACTCGCTCTGTCCGTTCGAAACCAGTTCTTATAAAAAGAAAAAGAGATCAAGGACCATTCTCTTGATCGTTCCGCACGCGATCACCACCCTTTCAAACGCAACCGAAACGGCGAGAGATGCATTTCACCTTTCACTTCCTGGCAGATTTTTATTTTGCGGTTTTCTTGCGGTTCCAGATGAATCCGCAAACGGAAGATAAACGGTGCTGTGCGGGCTGGCTTCCTGTTTTCGGGTTTCCAACGACGGCTCTCCTTCCTACAATTTCCCATTTTCCCGTGGAAGGCAATAAAAGATTTTGATAATCGAAAGGCAGAGAAATCGACCATATTTCATCCACTCGAAACTATTCCGTTATAGGCCTCACCGTTAAACGTTCAGCTCGTTAGCGATCGTTCAGTTGTGACGTTGGATCAGTTTCTTCTTGAGCCGGTTGAAGTGCGATTCTGCTTCTGGTCGCCCGGCCAATTGGAACTCCACATGTGGCCGTAAGTTGGTGTTCCTGACTTGTATAATGGATAAGATATGCCCTGTGTGAAGCACTCGCACACGATCGCTTGTTACCGGTTCTACGAGGAAGTAGATGGAACCTGTTGGAATGTCGAGGGATAATCTGTGAAGCGACCATTTTGGTATTTAATAAACCAATCAAAATTTCTCCCTTTCACCCTATCTTGGCCTGGAATATATGGAATGTGTCCCACGAGGAGAAATCGATCCCTTTCGTTTGATCCATCTAGTGAAGATCCTCTCCCTTTTTCGCGCTCTTTACTGAGTTCCTGCTGAGTTCATTTCCTGGAACAAATCATGGATTCCGTTGTCAGTTAATCATGTACATCATGCGTGTTATCATCAAATTTTTTGACAGTTCCTATACTCTTGTACCATCGCTTATCGCAATTACCATTGCAATTCTGTTGTCCTTGTACCGCTACCGATAACCTCGTTGCCAATTAGCTGGTTCCGAGAAAGAGAGGGAGCGATAACGAAATGAGACATCTTTTCTTTTTTTAAAAAATTTCATTATGATGCCATTATGCTAAACACCACGATGTTGGCTTGCGTACCACGGAGAACGAGAGTTTCGCTCATACCTTCATGCAATATCGATGCCACGAAGGCCACGGCATTGCTCCTTTGTGATCTCTCCAAAATAAAATGTTTTGGCTATAAAAACCTCTTCCCGCCCGGTCGTTCCCCTCTCCAGCAGAGAACGTCTTTCGAACGGTTTGTAGTGGTTGTGCCAGTTGTTTACTACGACGCAGCTCCGTTCCATTCCGCTTGCTCTGTGACGTGGATTCCACTACGCGGCGGCGTCGTCATTCCGTGAGACGCCACGAGATTCTGGCACTTTGTTTGTAAACAAAGAAATGGAAGCAGCAAGCACGGCCACGGAGAACACTGATAGAAGAAGGGGTTCCTCGTGGTACGTTCTTTTTTACGAGCATTACGAATGGACAGCAGCGCAGCTTGACGCGCGCTGTTTCGCTTTAAAAGTGGGGTAGCGACATGTCGTTTATGTTTTACTTATGCTCGATTATCTTATCGGATCCAGTTTCCGGTGCAAGAGGCCGGTGCAAGAGAAGAGTTTGTGCGACACATGTTTAATCGACGCTCGGTCACACATTGAACTTGATTCTCTTGATTGAGCTTCTTATGCTACGTGTTTTCATTGAGTTCCTCCACACTACAACACTGCTAATTGATCCGCTATCGTGCCCCTAGCCAAGCAACAAGCTATAGTAAAACGGTAAGGGATTGGATGGGAACCGTCCGCAGTTCGCGTGGCACACGACACCGTGCCCGGCAGAAATAGAATCCGCGGCAGGCCATCGGGTGGCGCCCCCAGTGCTTGCTGTACTTTCGCCCGACTTGTCATCATCCGGTCACCCTCCCCACAGACAGAGAGAAAGGAAAGGATTAGTGCTATTTAAAGGTTCGTACCGTTACCCATTTCACTCACCAATCATCACTGCTCCGCGCGATCTTCGCCACGCTCTAAGGTTGCACTTTGGTCATCATGAGTTGGCAAAGGTATGCCACCTTCTCGCGCCACCCACAGGCACACCCTGTGGGCGCGTCTCGCTATCACTATTATTGGATTTGAATCCAACGAATGTACAGAGCAGTGGCGCCACGCTAGGCAGCAACAACCTCTCGGTGGCTTTCTTGTTCCGTGCAAACATGCAACCCGTTTTGCTCCACAGTTTGGACTGGAGGAGGGCGTCCTGGAATGAAATTGTTACGGATTTGTGCAACGTTTCCTGCGATTGCATGCCACACGCCATCCCGGGGAGGCTTCGATACCGTGACCAAAGTAAGCCATGATCCCCAGAGTATGATCGAACGGTGATTAATGTTGTTTTCCGAATGGTTTGCCAATGAAACGCTGCTTCTTATGACAAACAAGGATTAAGGCGGGGGTACTGTTGGCATTTGGTTGCCGCCGCCAGCGTGTCTGCACTTTACGGAAATTTGGCCACTTGCCTCGTTTATCAGCAGTTATTGATGTTGTCTTTAAAGGCGACGAATCGTTGGGAATGAGGATCGATTTGCTGTCTTCAGTGTCTGTGTTTCTAGCTATTCCTCACCGAATACCCGTCTTGTGCAGATTGTTTACCGAAATCATCGTAAACAATGCGCAAACACTAAAAGACGCAACGGCGCATGGCATGCTATGAAGTGTGTGATGCAACAAACAATTCGAAACCATTAAACATCGTTCCGGCTCTGGTGATGGAGATGATGATGATGTTGATGTTGATGGTGTTAAGTAAGCAAATCGGTCCAGAACAACTAAACATTCCTTTGCTTTCTTCGTCGCGTGCCAATGTGTATACAATCGAACCAGCACGAATCACGCAACGATCCGACGGAGTGTACGACGGTTTTTTTTTGGTGATGCCAAAGAGAACGAGAGGAATAACGCGAAGTCTATCCTCAAAAAAGGAGAATAACGTCAGCGCCACATAAAACTAATCAATCGTTCCGTGACCATATCGTTCGCGCAAGCGGTGGCCACGAATGTCTAGACAGAGTGTAGACACTGCGACCGTACGTGAGTGTTTGTGGAGAGCGCATCGAGAGTATCGGTAGCATCGGTCCGAAAGTACATTTACCACTATCTCGGTCTCGTTACTAATCGATCAATCGACCTGTGATTTAGCAGAACGCGAAGCAGGATGTCCCTGTCGTACTGTTGTTGTCGTCGTCGTTGTAGACGCCCGAAAACGGGGCCACTGAATATGATTAAACGGTACCGATCATCGATCCCAATGTACCGTCACCATAGGGGTCGACGTAGGTACCAATTGGAAGTCAGCTCGAGTGCCCCCGTTTTTTAAACAAAACTGCACAACTGGTCAATGATAAGCAAGGCATTTGAATTCAGGAAACTGACTAAACAATTAGAACGGGTGCTGCACCCTTTGTACTATTCCCTGTGTCCCTGGCCATTCGGGTACTGCATTGCCGTCGAAACAATGAAGCTTTTAGGAAGCGATCAATGCGATCAGTGATGCTGAACACCCCGCTGCTAGTCTGCATTTACAATGACCGTCCGGGACATAATCGAACAGTTGAATCGTCAAGCATACTAACCTTTAGCGTTAGTGGACTGTGAAGCGTTTGAGCTTTTTGTACCACTCTGATCGTATCTTGTCTCGATCACTCGTTGTGATCTCTTCGACACAAAGTACACCTCATACAGTTTCCGTTACGCTGCTACGCATGCTGTTCGCTGCATCATTGGTTCTATGTCTGAGACGGCCCAAAAACGGAAAAGCAATGATGGAGACCCCTTGAACAAACCTGTTTTGATGGAAGAAGGAGGTGGCGGCGGCAGTTTGTACCAGTTGTTGGTGCAGCATTCTTCAACATGTTTCAATCGCGAGTCCAGGAGTTGCGCCCCTGCTCGATCGAAGTTTTTATTTCACTCACCGCTCGATGAAACTAATAATCCGCATCATGCTGTTGTTTTTTCTTTCTTTCCAGATTTTCATGTTACTATTCCTGCTGCTTTACCTTGCAAGCTATGCGCTGATCATGCGATTCCGTCGACGCGATCGTGCTGACTTGTATTCGAACGATGAAGATGAAATTACAGTTTACAGAATAAGGTGGGTTTCGGTTCGTTGGCGGCTTTCACTCCTCAATTTTACTGACGGTTGAACTTTGCTTCCCCTGTTCCCTCGGTTCCGCTGCTCTACCAATGGTCGTCCGCCTCGTCGTCATCATCCGGTTGGGTGTGCAGTCTGTGGTTATGCACCTTCTCGTTGTCGGTAGCGGTTGGTGCGGCACTACTGCTCCCGATTTCGATCGCCAGCAACGAGGTACTGATACTCTACCCGAACAGTTACTACGTGAAATGGCTAAACAGCTCGCTCATACAAGGTACAGTAGACGGCGGTCTAACAAACAATCCTTCTGTTTGCTTTATTGTTTTTTTTCTTCTGCTTTTCTTTTCCTCCTGCTGGTAGGTCTCTGGAACTATGTGTTTCTGTTCTCCAATCTGGCACTGTTTGTGCTGCTACCGTTCTCGTATCTTTTCACCGAGTCGAGCGGCTTCAGCGGGCACAAGAAGGGCATTATGGCGCGTGTGTACGAGACGTTTACCGTGTTCTCGCTGGTCGCATTTATCGTGCTCTCCAGCACGTACGTGATTTCCGCGCTGGGCGATCCTGATCGGAACATCTTTCAGGCATTATTTTGTAAGTAAAGGCGCACTGTCATGATGCTGGACGTCGGATTTTGTATGTTGTTTAATGGGTATATTCTTTCGTTGCTTTCTTTCAGATGTAAAGAGATATCATCTGCCATTGTTGTACTCGTGTGTATCGTTTTTGGGAGTACTTTTACTATTAGGTAAGTGATGTAGCGGCTGCGACATTGATCGATATACTAATGATCTTTGAGAAAGAGCACATCATGTGTCCATATTCATCCATTAGAAACTGAAAATCAATCATTAAAGCCACAAAGTTGACGTTGTAGTTGATAAGGCATAACTTCCGAGTACGTCCCGTGGGGAAAGGTCAAGGCCGTGCAATCTGCCCTTCAAAAGAGGGATCAAACTTTCATTACTTATTCGTATGGGTTCGTAATGGCAGCTAATCATTGTTCGGCAAAGTGCTGATTGCAAGTTGCGGTTGCTGAATGCTACGCACTAGCTTCAACACTCAGCGCGAGCTGCAGACAGCTGTCACGGGCACGGTTGGGGCGAAACGTCCACGACCGAGACCACCTGGTCCTGGTCTCATGGCGAAGCTGAGCAACCAAGTTAAATCAATAGCGTTGTAAACAAAGCGCGCATCAACCGCAACCCTGTCGGAGGACAATCTATCATCAAGGTGATGCGGTGCCTTCCGTCCTTGGGATTCGGGGTTTGTCTTCTTTCGGTTCTGCGGTTTGTGGCCAAACACACGTAAAAATAGCAAAGAAAACACTGATGTCTTTTTGTGATAGGTCTCAAATTACAATCGATTTTATGTCTCCGAATTATCGCCCGATGATGTCGACTGAACGTCATCCATCGGGAGAGGTTTCGCGAAGCGATGGTCTCCTTCACCACTAGCCAGGGAAACCGCAGAAGAATCTAGCTCTCCATCTAGCGGCGTCATTCCTTCCTGATCCTCGCTCACCGTCGCTACCGGTGCTGCGGTCTTTCCTTCGATTTCTCGTACGATCCGATCGATGTAGCTTAGCTCTCGTGGATTGTGTTTCCGCGCTTCGGCCACACTCTTCTCGTACGCTTTCATCTCCCCGAGCCGGTAGTAGCCCTGCGCCCGGAATATCCACGAGCGCAGGTTCTTCTCGTCCAGCTTACTAATCACGAAATCACAATCGATGATCGCACGCTTGTACAGCTCGAGCCGGATGTAAGCTAGGGCACGGTTGTTGTACAGGATTGGACTGTCACGGATCTGATCGATCGCTTTCGAGTACATGTTGATTGCCTTTTCGTATTCGCCTCGCCGGAACGCACGGTTGCCGGAGCGTCGCAACCCTTGTGCCACTTGCTCTCGCTCCTTCCGTTCTGTTGCTCGGCGCGCAGCGTCACGTTCGATTTCGGCCATAAACGCATACTTATCCTGCATCGGTTGCTCGAGCGATGGATCATCAGCGGCCACTACCGCCTTCCGATTGATGACCGTTCGCTCCTGATTAACGCGTACGATGAAATTTTCCACATTCGTTTCTTCCTTTCGCTTGGTAGCACTGTCGGTGCCTAGAAATCTGGTCAACAAATGGGAGAGAAAGGTGGTTCATCACGGAGGAAGTGGCAGGTGTGGTGCGATCATACTTACTGATCGGCAAACGCTACACCCATCTGCTCCTTGGTCTTATCACCACTGGTCATTAACCCGAGAATTCTCATCACTTCGTCCACCTTACTTAATCCGGCTTCGAAAGCATCGTCGTCCTCCTTGGACATCATGGTTGCTGTGGTGGCAACCCTCGTTTGCTGACTGGCACACCAACAAGGACCGCTTCCGTATACGTCCGTTGCACGACAAGCGAAAAGGACCGTCAAACCGAAAAGTCAAAAGTTTTTGCTTGTTTGTTAACTTCGGAGCCGCTTGTTGATTGGTTGGTAGCCAGCAGCAGCAGCAGTAGCAGCAACGCCCGACCGAACCCTTTCCGTTTCCGACAAGAGTCTGGTACGAAGTTCATCTCCTAGGCAACCGCCAAACGTTGGTGCGTCGTTGCGTCGCTGTTTGCTTTGCTGGTTTGCTTTGTGCTGAATGGCCTGCTGTGGCTACATGCCATTTTTGGTCGATGTAAACCTCCATCGACGCGAGTCGTAAAAATGTCGTCGTCGCGACATGCCACTTTTGATTTTGTACACTCTGGAGTTGTATCTGATTTCTCTCTCTCTCTCTCTCTCTTTCATCTTTTACAGTTTGCACCCCGATGGGTTTCGTAAGACTGTTCGGTGTGGTGGGCCAGGTTCTGGTGAAACCAAATCTGCTGCGCGATGTCAACGAGGAGTTCCATGCGTTCAACATCGAGGAAGCGACCGTGAAGCGTAAGCTGGCCAATGTTAATCTAAACATAGGTAAGCAGCACGATGGTGGACGAATGTAATGTGGCAACAGCTATTAAAGGCAATCATTAACCCAATTGCACTTGCTTCTTTCTTTTTTGCAGAACTAAGAAACGTGACAACGATCGACCTTACGCCAGCGAAGCTTTGCTCCGGGTTGGATGATTTGTATCAAATCAAGAACACCGACGACGGTACCACCAGAGAGTCGGCCAAATTGTTCGAAAGACTGAGAGAATTGGAGTCTGAGCGTAAAGTGCTAGGTATGGTGTGAGGGTGGCGATTTAGATTTCCACAATTTTGTTTCTAACATCCTGTGGCGTTAATTTACAGAGAAGCAACGCAGCTCTTCGGCTCTCCAGAGGAATCTGGTCTATCCGATAGCGATGCTGCTGCTGCTCATTCTCACCGGCATCACCGTTTTGCTGGTTGTGCAAAATACACTCGAGCTGCTGATAGGCATCAAGGCGGTACCGCTGAGCACAAGAGTAAGTAAAAAGACCTGTGCAGTAGAGCAACTTTTAACCCAATTCGATTTCTTGCCTTCACTTGCAGCAATTTACTCTGGGTATAACATCACTCTCGAAGCTCGGGCCACTCGGTGCAACGCTCGAGGTTTGTATCATTACATACCTCGGCGTTACGTCGGCGGTTGGGCTTTATACGATGCCGTTCATGCGCAATGTTCGACCACGACGACGCAAGACGTCCCTGACGCAGCTGATATTTAACTGTGGTCTCGTACTGATACTCAGCTCAGCGCTTCCACTTCTAGCGCGCATTCTAGGTGAGATAGCGTAGATAACTCCATTGGTCATTGCAATCACGAGACTAACATTGTATTCCCCCTTGTACCTAGGTATTACAAACTTCGATCTGCTGGGCGATTTTGGCGAGATCGAGTGGCTGGGCAACTTTATGATCGTACTACTGTACAACGTAGTGTTCGGAACGGCGGCCACGCTCTGCCTGTTCAACAAATTCACCGCCACCGTGCGGCGTGAGCTGTGCGCCCGGTTAGTGGAGAACTATTTCATCTTTCTTAGCTATCTTACCTTCATGATCAACTGATCGCGACCGCTGATGCCACTGCAGCCGCAATAGTGGCGAATCATTCATTAATCGCTTGTTAAGCCGTGCTTGTTGGTACGCTGTGAGAAGGCGTATTAGGTGATCCAAGTTTATCCGATCCGATTTTCGCTTGAAATTGCTCCACAAACTCATCTCATTAACCAGATTGAGCAGTGTTTTTACCACCCACCACAGTAGTGAGTCTAACAATAGTGCCGTCAAGTAGCATTAATGGAACAGTAGTCATGAGCACCTTAGGTCAGACAGAGGCACATGCACGACGGACGGTAGGAGAGGCAAAGGAAAACAATCTCGTCACTGCCAAGCTACCGTAATGCGCTTCCTTTCTAGAACACACCCCCCCGTACTTGACGTAACCGTGCTTTATGTACGGTTATTGCTCTGCTTTGGCCAATTAGATCCTCGATTTATTCTACGTTGCTAGATTTCTGTCTTTACCTTACGCTTTTATTTATTTGTTCATTTATTATAGATATAATTTTCATTTACCTTCACATTTCATTGCAACCAGTGTAGTGCCACTCGTCCATACTTATCATTTCCATGTGTGTGCGTCTGTGTCGTTCGTTCCTTGAGTCTATCAGTGTAATTAAAATGAACATCATAACAGACGGTTATTTTGGTTTTTGATATTATATTTATTCTCGTACTTGTGGTCGTTTATTCAAGTTAGATTAATCTTTAAACAGCCAATCTGGCAGGCAGCAAGTGTTTGGTACTTTCAGATATTAAAAATAAGAATTGTGGACCATTCTATTCTTTTCGATCCATCACGTTCGTTGGCGAGGAATGTAGCATATGATCTCTAGTCGATAAAAAAATGAAATGCTATGGTAAAAGAATCGAAACAGTCGATATGTGCAATGTGGCACAACAATAAATAACATGCGCAGTGATAAGAAAGTAGGGCTTGCCTTGCCTTTTGCCAAAATAAACGAACTG
>NC_064878.1:64471048-64476048 GCF_943734665.1 Anopheles aquasalis | reverse complement strand
GCAGCAGCAGCAGCCGCAGGACCACTTTCTTCCAGCCTATCCTACCATCGATCCCGCCTTTGCCAAAGTGATACTGTCTCAGATTACGCTGAATGGAGAGGTCGCTAGGGAGGAGTTGCGCCAAGAGATCACCGAACTGATGCTCATGGTACGCAAGTGCCTACTGACCGTGCCGAACCTGTGTGAATGGACGAAAGCTTTCCTCTTGATGGCACTCGATTTCTACCACGCCAATCTGCCCCAGGATGTGTTCGATAGGCTTTACACGAAGTATCTCGTGGAAGAACCGAAACTGGATCCGGTACCAGCACCTGCACCGATGCCAGTGATGATGGAAAGTCCTGTCCATGCTTCTATTCCTATGGATGCACCGTATTATGAGCCGCTGTCACCGGAACTTGGCATAGGATATTTCGAGGAAGAGAGCATCGATGGATTGCACACTCACCCTGATCATGGAGCGACAAACCACCATCACCTTCCGTCACTGCCACCATCACCACAACCGGCACCACCAGCACCACCAGCTCAGATCGTAACGGCAGCACCACTGGAAGCACCACCAAAGGAGCGTAACGCCGTGAGCAATAAGGAAAACAAACGACGTCCTCCATCACGCCACGAACATGCTCGGGCACGGCACAGTAGCAATCAGCGCAAAAAGCTCGATGAACCGGAATCCGGAATCAGTCACCCACCGGTAACGAGTCCACCGACGACACCAACGTCGAGGAAGGGCACGACGGTTCCTCCCCGTACCGTAACGGTCGTTGAACGATCACCGCCAGATGCTAAGAAAGGAATGGCCAGTCCTCCACGGCCGGCAGAGAAACTGGCCAACCTACCGAAGCTGACGGTCACGACCACAAACACGGCTGTACAGTCACGGAAGCAATCCGCTGCATCCACAGCACCACTGTCCCCACGTGGTGTGCTTGTAGTATCATCAGGTCGGCAGCAACCGGTGGTTCAGCCACCGAAAAGTCCTAGCAGCAGGGCAGCGCGCAACGGCACCGCTGCTGCTGCTGCTGCTGGTGCCAGCAACAATAACACCAAAGCATCACAGCACTCCGATCAGTACTCTAATAGCAGTAGTAGCAGGAGAGGGGGCGGTGGAAACGATCGACGAATACCGTCCAAGTACATCATACCACGGTTTGCCGCTCAACAGCGCAAGGAACAGGAAGCGAGAGCAGCGAACGCTGCCGCACATACTGCAACCACGGCTGCCGGTGCTCCGTTAAGGAACGGATCTTCAGGACCTGCGGCCAGAGGTGGTGGTGGTGGTGGTGGAGGAAATGTGTTAAAACAGCAACAGCAACAGCAGCAGCAGCAGCAACAACAACATGCTAAGAATACCGGAACCGGTCCGAAAGCGAACGGACAACCGGGTCATCAGCGACCACCACGTAGTCCGTCGAAAACGAAACCATCGGACTGGTACTCGCATGATGATCGTCGTGGACCAGCGTCCCGATCCAGTCGTAAGCAGGAACAACCCAAAAAGACCACCACGACGAATGGGGATGGTAATGGAGGTCAGTTAGGAGGAAAGCCCGTGAATCCACCACAAAACCCAGTCTGGGATTGGGCTGCCGAAGATGATGATTACTACGAGCCGGAACCGCGTGGTGCCCCGGATCGTCATAGCGGAGCGGAACGTGCGACATACGAACAGCGAAAGGAGCAGATGATCAATTGGGCTACCGAGGAAGATGCTAAACCTGTGCCGAACGCCGCTCCTGCCCCTACCAAACCAATAGTATGGGATTGGGCCGCCGATGATGATGACGACTATCAACCGGTGGCTGTGAATGGTGGCCCGGGTGGCAACAACAAGCAAACCATTGTAACCAAAACCAAGCCTTCACCACCGCGACCACGAGAGCCCAAAAAGTGGGATTGGGCTGCGGACGAGGACGAGGAGGATGATTATGTGGCTTACAGTGCTTCCGCGGGCAGCAGCAATACCGGTGGAGGTGGCAAGAATCTCCCCGAGCGTGACATCGGTGCGCTCTCGACGGCCTACAAAGAACGGTTGTCGCTTGACGGTGATCGTCGCTCGGCAAGGAAACCTAATCCGAAAGCCCATGCATGAGGCAACACAGCACACGTGGTTGTGTGTTGCCATGGGCAACATGAGAGCAGTAGAGAACCTTTGCGTCACCCGTTGCGTTGTGATCGTTTCTCTTGAGCGACGGGATAGGAAAAGATTGAAACAATTGTACATTAAGAATTAGTTTTTACTCAAAGACTGACCAGGGGGTGAGGACGGGGCCCATAGACTCAGTGGCGCATTCGGACACTCTGTGGCACACTTTTCTTATGCAAGTATCACGACGCGTGTTCAGTTAGAGACACAGCAGAAGCAAGCAAATGTTTCATTCGGTGTGTATGTATAATTTTTATATATATATTTGTTTTCATTTTTGCTAGCCTTTTGCCTCTTCAAAATTAATATATAAATCAACATCACTAACATCCCAATGCGCGCGCTACACGCAAATCCTTCCACTCTTTCTCTCCTTTTCCTTCGATTCGGACTGGACAGAGTTTGTTAGTTGGCGTTGCAGCAGCAGTAGCAGCAGAGGTTACTTAGACAAGAAAATGGTAGCGCGCCGGTACCGACTACTGTTGACGTATTTTGAATCTTCGCCGTCTGCCTGAGAACTGACCGACCGACGGAAGGGAAACATTTTAAAGCGAAAAGAATGCAAACGCGTTTCATTAAACGCTAGCGTAGGCTAGGAGTTCTCGGTGTCGGGTCGCAGTGTATCCGCCGCGCCGATGTCCGCCAATTCGACTATTATAGTTACTATATAAGAGTGAGTTTTATATCCTATTATATGCTCAACCAGCGCCGGCCATTTGCTGCTGTCCTACTACTCCACTGTCACGTATTCAGAGTTAGTTTAGGTAGCCTAGCATTTTAGTAACAAAACGCGAATGAAACCACGAAACAAGTGATCTTCCTCAGTGTTGGCAATAGCAAACAGCGCTCGGGACGCGCTAGTTGAAGCTCTCGTCGTTGGTGAATAAATAGTTTATCAAAATGGTGTGCCTTTCGGTGAGAGCGAATCGGAAGGTGTGCAAGTATTTTAAAAGTTGTACAATGTGTCTCTATTTGAATTCTGAATGAACAATGGATCTCCCAGAATATTCACTCACGTTCGATCGTCGTAATCGTCGTGTGTCGACCCTCGCAAGTGTATTGCTTCCGTCGATAGGTGGAAAACAAATCTTGTCCAGCTGGTCCTACCCATCATGCTGGCTTTTTTTGTAGGTGACTCTAAACCTAGAGTCGAGTAGAATCTCTCTACACTGCTCACTCAGCACTCTAGGTTATCGACGGGAACGGAGTGAATAATTTGGAGAGTTTGTTTCAGTCAACACCTATCGGAGAACAATTAACGAACGTGTCTGTGTGTGGTGTGTTTGTGAGTTTTATGACAGAGTTGAAATCTGAAAGGGATGAGACAATGGTCGATAAAAACTCTTGTTATTGCAGCATTCACGCCCTATTCACTCCTATATATGCTTCCTGTGTTAATTTCTTGCTGTAGCTCGCTTTGCATTGCTTTCCCCTTTGCACCGACCCGAGCACGGTTTCGCTTTTTATATCTAGATTTTAGCTTAGTATCCACCGTAAATGTACATTCAAAACCATAAAATTAACATAATGCTCTGCTCTCTGTTCACTGTTCTCACTAAATCTTATTGCAACGATCCATTACCACCACCGTTCAGCATGCTTATTGGTGGGATTAAACACATTCCAAAAACAGATAAAAGGACAATATAAAAAACGAAAGTAATTCATGATTAGACTGGATGAAGGGACAGTATGACTAAAATGCAGTATTGTTGATGTACAATAAGGATGATTTGCGTTTGGGCGCAACAAAGTATGGTGGTAAAACATTCACAGCAAGCCGATCGGTGTTGCTATGCTACTATGCGCATCCGATTCTCAAGTTTCATTGCCGCCCGCTCTCTCTCTCTCTCTCTCTCTCTCTCTCTCTGTATTCCGATCATTGCATTTCGCAGAGAAGTATCTGCCGTGCGAAGCAAAACGCTTCTTTGTTTTGTTTCCCTAGTATTTGGTTAATTGATAGTTTTCGCTAGTCAAAACGGGTTAATAGTAGTTGGTTGGCTGATACGAGAATTTGTTTCACTTGCTGTAAAATTTCATTTCATGCTCTTCTGGTCACTAACTTGATCGACTAACTGGTTGACTGAGCTGAGCCCTAGCTGAACACATGTTTACTCAAGTCCGTGAGCATCTCGCCACCAGTTCTTTTGTTTTATTTTGCTAGCTAGTCAATGTGTTTTGCTCAAACTTTGCTAATCTCGCTGGAACTTTGACTCTGTTCGATTTGCTACACTCTGATTCATACTTCTGTACTGCCGGGATAAACGGGACGGTGGCAAAGGATACGCTAACGTCTAAACACAGGTAAAATGGTGAAATGAAGGGGATGGGAAACAATAAACACAACGGTTCCGATAAATATGGTAAGACAAATATAAATACACCTTCTCCTGCCAGTGGAACAAAGAAACAAATTTACAAAAAGACAACCTCGGGTTCCGCTCGTCATTTCATTTGATTTTAAGCCGTCCCCTGAGGGAGCTGCTTAAATGGGTTGTCTCGTGGCACCGCTCTTTAGAAGAATTGAAAGCCATAATGGGACCGGTGTTGCGGCTGTTGCTGCTTTTGCATCGCCAAAGTCTTTTCCTGCTATAGTAAATTGTTTATCTGGCCCATCTGCAAATGTGTAGCGAAACGGAAGAGTAAAAAGAAGTAGGCGCTTGATAAGATACAGTCAACTCCCCGGTGTGCTTTAGCTACTTACCAATGATCTACGATGAGCTTCCTTTTCCATTACTACCTGCGTTTGTTGGGGCGAGAATTTAAGGACAGCGGCTATCACCTTCACTAACGTACTATTGTTACCGGTAACACTTCCACTGAGGTACTGGAAAAAAAACGAACAAAA
>NC_064878.1:64461048-64466048 GCF_943734665.1 Anopheles aquasalis | reverse complement strand
ACGAAAGCTGGATTGCGATGATGAGCTATGCAAGTAGGCGCGACGGGGGCGACGAAAATTACCTGCAGTCCTTTGGAGATTTGCTCAAACCGCTGAGGCGACTGCTTGACCTCCTCGGCGATTTTAT
This sequence comes from Anopheles aquasalis, assembly GCF_943734665.1. NCBI lineage: Eukaryota > Metazoa > Arthropoda > Insecta > Diptera > Culicidae > Anopheles > Anopheles aquasalis. The sequence continues at coordinate 64,465,921 of NC_064878.1, read as the reverse complement.
CTTTCAGCTTCTTGAACATCTCGGTCACGTTTTGCTTATCTCACTATCACGCACGACACGGCGGAAAATTCCCTCCCTGTGGGCGGAGCACCAGCGGGTGGTGGGAGTGGGCCGCTTCTGCTCCACTTCCCCCGCAAGACGACCGTAACGAAAGGGGGCACGGCCACACCACAGCACACCACCGAGAGCACCAAAGAAACCGTGGAAAACTCGTCAGCAGCAGCAGCAGCAGCCTTTGATTACTTGGCCCTTTTTCCGTCCATCGCTGGTCCGCATCCGGGAAGGGCGCACTGAAATCACACTCCCCACACGACGTCGACGACGACTCGGTCACGGAACGAGGCGTATTTTTGTCACCGACGTATTTTGGTGGCGGCAGTTCCGTGGAAAATCACAAAAAGACCCTCAATTATCTTCCCGACGAAACCAAACGAAACCAAGAACCACGGGAAGATGAAGAGCTACATGATTTTGTCAACTCCTGCATGAATTGCCAACTCCTGCACGATATGGCCAACTACTGCAGGATCGTCAAGCACCATGCACAACCCTGGCTGTGAAAAAGAAGACCGAAAGAGAGAACGCACCGCTCGTTTTGTGACTTGTATTTTCGCCAATTTTACCTTTAATTTCGTGTCGGAACCAGCTAAAACAACTGAAAAAGTGAAGTGCGGACGGTGAGACACCGAGTGAGTATGGATTTTGCCGGGAAAATGTGTAGTTTGTACGTTAAAAGTGGATGTGAAAATATGGCTTGCTGCGGCTGTGGTGTGTGCCGGGTGTGCAGCAGCAGCAGCGCTATCATGGCCGATTTCACAACCTCCGCCTCGGAGGCTGGAACCGGAGAGCACCGAAATATCCACTTTTCGCGTGCATTTTGTGGAAGTTAAACGCTGATTTGTGTATGGTTTTATCGTTTCTGAATTAGATTGAGTGAAAATGGCCATCCCGCCGTATATGATACCGCCCAATCAATGGGCGGCTCATATGATGGCGCAGCAGCAAGTTTTTGCGGTGCAGCAGGCCCAGGCTCAGGCGCAGGCACAGCAGCAACAACAACAGCAGCAGGCGGCGGTCCATCTCCACGCCCAGCAACTGGCAGCCTCGCAGATGCAGCTGCCACCGATGGGACACATTCCGCCCGGGCCTCCAAAACCGGATCCGGTGCTGACGGAGGAAAAGCTGCAGGAAAAAGGTTCCTTTTGCAAAGCACCACCGCACCGTAGAGTGGACAAAACATAACCGGGTGTTCCGTTTCTTCCGCAGCTCAAAAATGGCAACAGCTGCAGTCGAAGCGGTTCGCGGAGAAGCGCAAGTTTGGGTTCGTGGATGCGCAGAAGGAAGACATGCCACCGGAACACATCCGGAAGATTATCCGCGATCACGGTGACATGACGAGCCGGAAGTATCGGCACGATAAGCGCGTGTATCTCGGTGCGCTTAAGTACATGCCGCACGCGGTGATGAAGCTGCTCGAGAACATGCCCATGCCGTGGGAACAGATTCGCGATGTGCCGGTGCTGTACCACATTACCGGTGCGATTACGTTCGTGAACGAAATCCCGTGGGTAATCGAGCCACTGTACATCGCCCAGTGGGGTACGATGTGGATTATGATGCGGCGCGAGAAGCGTGACCGAAGGCACTTTAAGCGCATGCGCTTTCCACCGTTTGATGATGAGGAACCGCCGCTCGATTACGCCGATAACGTGCTCGATGTGGAGCCACTCGAGGCGATTCAGATCGATCTGGACAGCGAGGAGGATTCGAGTGTGTTCGATTGGTTTTATGAGCATAGACCGTTGATCGGGACACCTCATGTGAATGGTTCCACGTACCGGAAGTGGAATCTATCGCTGCCCCAGATGGCCACACTGTACCGGTTGGGCAACCAGCTGCTGACGGATCTGGTGGACGATAACTTTTTCTATCTGTTCGATCCGAAAAGCTTCTTCACGGCGAAGGCCCTCAACATGGCCATTCCCGGTGGTCCCAAGTTTGAACCGCTCATCAAGGATCACAATGTTGGGTAAGCGGGAACTTAATGAAGGGTTCTGAGTAGCGAATTTTAAATTAATTTCACTCTCGATATCCCACGCGTAGTGATGAAGATTGGAACGAGTTCAATGACATCAACAAAATCATCATCCGGCAACCGATACGGACGGAGTATCGCATTGCATTCCCGTATCTCTACAACAACATGCCTCATTTTGTGCATCTTTCCTGGTAAGTTCACACGCAAGACGCACACGAAACCATTCATCCATCGCTTCATCTCAGTCCCAAGATCGTATGGCGAAGTCTATCGCACGAATCCCGATACCGCGGTGGCAGAGCAATATGTCCCAAGAAATGTGTTTTACTACGATAAACAAACTATGCGATCCGTTCCCTTTTTAGAGGGAACGAATTGTGGCCCCAATGTTGGTGGTTTTCATGAAGCAACAGAAAACGATCGCTCAAGTCCACAAACAAATTCAAAGTCGGTCAAAAACTGGCCAACGCTGTGTGCCCCTTCATTACTTCCATCTCTTAAATAGTTTTATGCTTTTTCTCTCGCTCTAACAGGTACCACGCACCGAACGTTGTGTTCATCAAGACGGAGGATCCGGATTTACCGGCGTTCTATTTTGATCCACTGATCAACCCGATCGCTCACCGGCATGCCGTCAAATCGATCGATATCGTGTGCGAGGAGGATGAAGATTTCACACTCCCGGAAGAGGTACAACCGTTCCTGCAGGATACTCCGCTCTACACGGATAACACGGCGAACGGAATTTCGTTGCTGTGGGCACCACGGCCATTCAACATGCGCTCCGGCCGTTGTCGCCGTGCGATCGATATTCCGCTCGTGAAAACCTGGTACAAAGAGCACTGTCCACCGGGGCACCCGGTAAAGGTACGAGTAAGCTACCAGAAACTGCTCAAGTACTACGTGCTGAACGCACTGAAGCACCGGAAACCGAAACCACAGAAGAAACGCTACCTCTTCCGGTCGTTCAAAGCGACCAAGTTCTTCCAAACGACCACCTTGGATTGGGTTGAGGCAGGGTTGCAAGTGTGCCGCCAGGGCTACAACATGCTAAATCTGCTCATCCACCGGAAGAACCTGAACTATCTGCATCTCGATTACAACTTCAATCTGAAGCCGGTCAAAACACTGACCACGAAGGAGCGTAAGAAGTCACGTTTCGGTAATGCGTTCCATCTGTGTCGTGAGATTCTGCGCCTCACGAAGCTGATCATCGATTCGCACGTCCAGTATCGGTTGAACAATGTGGATGCGTTCCAGCTGGCCGATGGACTGCAGTACATCTTTGCGCACGTCGGTCAACTGACGGGCATGTACCGGTACAAGTACAAGCTGATGCGACAGATCCGTATGTGCAAGGATTTGAAGCATCTTATCTACTATCGTTTCAATACGGTAAGAGTGGCACCCCGTGGCCATTCGGTGGTGAGTCGCTAACGATTCTTGTTCTGTCTTCTTTAGGGTCCTGTAGGTAAGGGTCCCGGATGTGGCTTCTGGGCTCCTGGATGGCGTGTGTGGTTGTTCTTTATGCGTGGAATTACACCGCTGCTGGAGCGCTGGTTGGGCAATCTGTTGTCCCGTCAGTTCGAGGGACGACACTCGAAGGGTGTTGCCAAAACGGTGACTAAACAGCGTGTCGAATCACACTTCGATCTGGAGTTGCGTGCGTCCGTCATGCACGACATTGTGGACATGATGCCAGAGGGTATCAAGCAGAACAAGGCCCGTACCATCCTGCAGCATCTATCCGAGGCTTGGCGCTGTTGGAAAGCGAACATCCCGTGGAAGGTCCCCGGACTGCCGATACCTATCGAGAACATGATCCTGCGGTACGTGAAGATGAAGGCCGATTGGTGGACCAATACGGCACATTACAATCGTGAGCGTATCCGGCGTGGTGCGACCGTCGATAAGACGGTGTGCAAGAAGAATCTGGGCCGGTTGACGCGTCTCTATCTGAAGGCGGAACAAGAACGGCAGCATAACTATCTGAAGGATGGACCGTACATTTCGCCCGAGGAAGCCGTCGCCATTTACACGACAACCGTTCACTGGCTCGAATCGCGTCGCTTCGCTCCGATTCCCTTTCCACCGCTGTCATACAAACACGACACGAAACTGCTGATTCTGGCGCTCGAGCGGCTGAAGGAAGCGTACAGCGTCAAGTCGCGTTTGAATCAAAGTCAGCGTGAGGAACTCGGGTTGATTGAGCAAGCGTACGATAATCCGCACGAAGCATTGTCCCGTATTAAGCGTCATCTGTTGACTCAGCGAGCATTTAAGGAGGTTAGTGGCGTGTTTTTGGGAGGAAGAATGACGAATTGGTTCATAATATGATTTCTCTTGATTCTTCCCCTAGACTGGAATCGAGTTTATGGATCTGTACAGCCATCTGATCCCGGTGTACGATGTGGAACCACTCGAGAAGATTACCGATGCGTACCTCGATCAGTATCTGTGGTACGAGGCGGATAAACGGCGGCTCTTCCCACCGTGGATCAAACCGAGCGACACGGAACCACCGCCACTGCTCGTCTACAAGTGGTGTCAAGGTAAGGTGATCACTCGCATTAAGTGCTTCCTGCCGGTGACCTAAAGATCGAAGTGAACGTGAACCCCTGGACACTTGACCGGTGTGTGCTTTGTGACAATGAGATTTTCAGTTGAAGTTCATCCCCTTGTTGCAAACCTCACGCTGGTGGTGCCTCCAGACAGCGACAAAAGTGTGCTATATTATGTGCAGTGTGTTTGAAATAGTTTGTTACACATTTCCATTGCAAAAAAGGTTAATTTAAACTTCTGTTTCTGCACCCCAGGTATTAACAATCTGCAAGA
>NC_064878.1:64448548-64453548 GCF_943734665.1 Anopheles aquasalis | reverse complement strand
CGCACCTAGTAGGTGGGCAGAGTGCAGAGGATTTTGATTTTATTTTGTAACTATCTTTTTGTTAATGTTTTGCAGATTAAAAAGTACAAAAAGAAATCTATTAGATAAATAACTCGATTGATGATTATTGTCGCTCTGCTCAAAGGCTGCCGTGTAGAGGAGTGGCCGTTAAAAATGGTGGTTAAAATCAATGACAAACTTCTGCCCAAAAACACTGGGAAGGTGAGGGGGGGGGGTCTTTAGTTAGCGACAATCGTTTGTGGAGTAGAAAACTGGTTAGCTGCAATCCGTAAACAACCTCTTAAAGCTACGCGGTGCCCTTCGTACCAACGTCACAGGGAGGAGTGGCAAGATGAATATCATATCCTTCTGGTGTCTTGTGTGTATATATGTATCGATAGAATAAGTTTGTATATTCGTTTATGCTCTTTCCTACTCTAATAGCTTGCGCGGTTTGATTTTGGCACGTTTAATAGTTACTTTATAAAGTGGGGATCGCCTTCCCCACCGTAGGGATGGTTGTTAATAGATGATAGGTTCATGATATTGCGCTGAAAGAAGGGGGAGTTCTTCTTCCAAAAAGAGGGGGGTTCGTTGAAAAAAATATAATTATTATATTAATTTAAAAAAAAGTTGCCTCCGATCGATCTCACTCTCGCGATCTCGGTCATTCTGCGATTCGATGTGCTGCGTCAATACTGTACCCCGGAGAGCAGGTTTACTTCCGGTTTTTTTTTGTTAAAAGCAACCAGGGGGAGTTAGCCAGGAGAGGCCAGTTGCGTGTCTACGATTGCTGCAGATGCGTGATGAGGATTTTGGTCGACATCGCCAGCTCGTAGGCACAGCCCCGTACTTGTTCCATGTTTTGTTCGATTCCTTCGCTAACAACGGCACTACCGCCACTAGCACTGCCGTTCGTTCCGGTGGCCGTGCTGTGATGCTCCAGTGCCAGTGACTGCTGCAAGCGTGCACACTCGGCCTGTATTAGGTTGGCGTTGTAGTTGAGCTGCTGCAAGGCACCACGTAACGATTCACTGGCGATGAGGGTACCCGGAAAAAGGTTCATCAATTCTACGACGGCCAACCGTATCCGCTCGGCGCACGGTACGAACGCTTCGCGCTGCGATGGATCCTTCATGGCGGCAAACAGTTCCTTAATACGCCGTACCACAACATCCGTGCGGCGTTGTACCTCGTCGAAGGAGGGTAACGGTTGACCGCTGGCCGTCGTTGTCAGTGGCATGCCCGGTTGACCGTTCTCGTTTCCACCGTTGGCCGGTGTCATCGAGTAGAGACTTTGTGTAATCGGTGGTCGGCTTTCGTCGCGTGGTGCTTGCCGCGTTTCGTACATGCTGACCGGCCGGCACTTGGTATAGCTGCCAGCACCGCCGGCCACAGCTGCCGGTGGGGGTGAGGCAGCTGCGCTTTGCGGTGCATCCGACTGGTGGTGATGTTGGTTGTTGCTGATCACTGCAGTCTCACTACCGTTCAAGTAGTTATCGATGCGCCTGCAAGGAAGATCTTGAAGTTAACGCAAACGAACTGACGCGATCCACAGAGGGATCGTAGCACTTACAGCTGCACTTCGTGTTCCTTGGAATCGATGTGCGATTTGAGTTGACTGTTTTCCGATGCCAGCTTCTGGATGACGGCCCGTAGCTCATTGATCGTTAGCTCCTGGTCCTGTATCCGCTGGCGTAGTGTGACCACCTCGACGTTCGAGATCGCTACCGGGGACGATTTGTTCACTGGAGCCTGGGTTATGGGAAGCACCAGAAGGAAACAATGCAGTAAATCTGTGTTTGTGGGCGGTTATTTTGCAGATCAGTAGCCTTAAGGTGCTGATCGTTCATTTACTAATTAGACGGGAACAAACGGTTACACTTACGTTTATCATGTAATGCAAGCGATTATATGGAAACACCAAGAAAGCATGCGAACGGTAGTAGTAGTAGCAGAAGAAGTAGATGAAAGAGACGAGAGAAAGATGGAGAGATGTATGTACACACCAAAGGATTAATATGATGGTTAATGAGAGCTCGCTGTCGGGAGAAGGCTCAAAGAAGGGATAGCAAGGTTAAACGCTACGTAACAAGACGGATATTAATTTGTTTCTTTTATTTGATTTTGTTAGTTTAACGCAATCCACGCCCAGTCGTGTGCTCGATCGTATCTTTGGCCACCAAGTTGCTATCAGCTTCTGTAGTAATTTGTGCTTCTCTCTCTCTCTCGTTCCCTGCATTATTGCTAGTGACCTTTCAATTGATTTCTCAAAACTAAACCTACATCGATGAATTGTTTGTGTGATTTGCACAGTAGTGTGAGCATGATTTCCTTCTTAGCGATCGGACGGCATCGTTGGATTAAAGTAGCCTAACACGCACTCAGCTGAACGCATTTTCCTGTGCTTGTGCTTGTAAAAAATGATGAAACTACGATGCGAACGCCCCCTTTAACACTTAACACACTAATAAGCACACATAACAATAGACAGCACAAAGCAAGAGTACAACATGTTGTAAACGAGAAGCAAAGATCGTTTGCCGCTACCCTATACCATTCCTACAAATTCTATCACACTTCTCCACTCAGTTAGTGTTCTAAGATACGGTTTTATCACATGTTAGTAAATGGAAGTAGCATTAGTAGCGTTTTGTGAGATCTCTTGCGTTGTAATACTAATGTCAAGCTACGTTATTCCCACTCCACCCGTACTGGTACTACCCCTACCATCGTCGCATGGCGTCGTCGTCCCCTTATGTTGAGCTCAATGGAGCGAGAAAGAAATCCAATGCGAACCGAAATAAGGGAACCATCGCCGACGGAGAGGACAACAACACCAGCACAACCCACCACCACCATCACCCCCTGGCCAGGACAGTGCGTTCAGCCGAAGCTGTTGTTATGATTGAGAATCGATTTCTTCTGGCGCATGAGAAACGTTACCTGTTGCGCCACCGGAGCGAGCGCCGCATAGTCATCATCCGAGGCGACGGCATCGTACAGTGGTTCATCGTCGGACAGATTGGATTCCCGGGCTGCTGCTTCGGCCATCTTCAACCCACTAACGGCCAGCCCGGACGGTACCTGGGGACCATCGATCGGCCGCAGATTTGCCATGTTCTGGCGCCGGTGAGCATCGAGCAGCACATCCATCAGCAATCCCGCAAACTCGGGCTGACTGAAGCGGGCCAACTTTTGCCGTCCCTACAGAGGAGAGAAGAAAAGCTGTCAATAAAAGCGTGCTCTCAGCGTGGTCCAGTGTCGAACGATTACCTGGTTCCGTGTGGCACTAAGATGTGGATTCGTCGGTAGAAAGGGGACGGCACCGGACTCCGGGTTTAGGGCACTCGTGGCCCAGATTGCTTCCGTTTCACGGCGATCCACCTCGTCGTACAGATCCATAACGAGCTCCTCGAACATACGGTTCGGTACTAGCTGCAGTTTACCGCGGGCGATCTTGAGCTGCTCGCTCATCTCTTTCTTCGATTGATCCGGAAGCAGTAGGTGTTGTCCGGCCTGTAAAGAATGATCGTGATCAGTTTTTGAGCCACTTTCAAATCCATTCACCAGAACTTACCGCATGGTTGGGTTTTTTGCCCGTTAGAAAGAGAGTTAAACGGTCCGTCACCTCGTACATGGCTTCCAGCAGACGGTCCGCGATTACTGGCTGTTTGGCATGGCGTGCCAATTCGTACGGCGTACGGTTTTGTGCATCCATAGCATTTACATCGGCACCGTACACCAGCAGTAGTTCGATCTGTGAAAGCTGGCCCGATTTGACGGCAACGTGCAGTGGCGTGGAGCCCTTGTCCTCGTGGTAGAAACTCGGATCGGCACCCTGCACCAGCAGACGGAGTGACGTTTCCAGATTGCTCGCCCGTACACTGGCATGCAGCTGTTTGCTAAGCTCCACCTCGAGACTGCTGCCTTCCTCGACCTGAAAGTTGGGCTTAAGCACGTACGCCAGCTGCACATGTTTGGCCCGGATAAAGTCCGCCTTCGTCGGATGGACCGCATCCTTCGGGGAGGGTTTGCTGCGCTTCAGATTCTTCGGTGCCAGCGAATCGAGCAACAGATGCTCCCAGACACTGTTCGCACCGTGTGCGTTCAGCTGGTTCACGAAGCTAAGCACCGAGGCCTGCCAGCTGCCTTGCCGGAGTGATTTCACCTGAGAAATGTGTCGCCCCAGGCTACGATGAACGGAGCAACAGTCGGCGCACAGCAGTATGCCTCGGTTGATGGACGCCCATGATGGGTCTGCATGAGACGAGAAGGTCGATGAGTCATAGCAAGGATGATTTTGTGAGTCCCCGTGGTAGTACTTACCCGTACTGCCGCAATCACCGCACACATCCGTTTGAATGCGAGATTTGGCACGTGACATTTTGAGGATTTCTGTGAATGGACGATGTAGGTCACCGGAACCACAGGAACTGCTCGTTAATACTGCTGGCTCTGCCGCCGGACAAACCGTTTCCACTCGTTTCGTTGGTTCTCGCTTTCCGATCCGCGTTGGTCGCTTGGGTCGATCACATAATTTCACCGTAGAAACCCAGCAGCCCGGATGATCAACAAACCCGTTTCTATCCTTTCGACTCGACCAAACGGTAGCAGCAGCCGTCGCAGGCAGCAGGCTGTGGCTATCTTGGAAAGTTTTGCTTTGGGCAGCCTGCCAATCACGGTAAAAACAGGTTGCCCGTAGCCAAATCGGGAGCGAATCGCGGGGTCTCCCGCACAGGCCAGATGTAGGGGATGAAATCGGCAAGATGATGGTTGTCGATGTCCACTTTTTCTTTCGGGGTGCGCCCAGTCCGATCTTCACTGGCAAGGAGAGGATTAACGCTAGCAAGCAACCCCAGCAGCGAGCGGATTCCGATAGTTCACCCCACGCACCCACGCACTCTAGATCGGATGACGACGATCGGTGCACCGTGACTTTGTCGCCATTTTCCGTTCCACCGCCACCGCCGTTTCCCGTTCGATTTTCCCGTTTTATT
>NC_064878.1:64381048-64446048 GCF_943734665.1 Anopheles aquasalis | reverse complement strand
GAGACCCCGGGAACCGGCGCTTTTTTTCTGCCCGGAGCGGTGCTGGAACTGAAGAGTGAATCCATTACGGCGGTTGCATTCGCTCGACGAATGGTGGCGGACGGGTGTTATCTCGTGGCGATCGGGTGCGAGCGTGGTTGCATAAAGCTGTATGCGCTAGGCGAATGGAACCTGCTGATGAACATTGAGGAATCGTAAGTCCTCGTCGGGTGGTGGCAATTGGAATGGTCAGTCATATTTTGTCTTTGCTTTTAGGAATGCCCACCATCTAACGGTGAAACGCCTATCATTCCGACCGGCCGTCGAGGATCATCAGTTGGCTAGCTGCGGTGACGATGGGCTAGTTCGGATTTATTCTATCAAAGTTTAAACGCCATGACCTCCGTGGCGGTTGTAATAAAGTATATTTTGTTTTAAATAGCAGCGCAGAAATGAATTTACTCCTGAAATTATTTTTTAAATTTTTATTCCATTTTTTGCTGGCTATCTGGGTAGCTTGCACGCACACTAACGCCGCAGCTATCTCGCTCTAGCTAACGTAAAGTCGTATGCCGTGTACATATCATTTTCCTGCCGATGAACGATCAAAACGTTCAAAACGGTATCTCTGCCACAAAAAAAATTGTGAATCTGGAGCCGCGCGGACGTGTTTTTCGTGCTCGCGTGAGTTTTCCCGTATTTTTCCCGTGAAACGCAGCGGCCAGAGGCCAAAGGCGCTGATCGTGTGTAAGTTAATCATCCCCCGTGAACGGAGCGTGAAAAATTACCCCTCCCGCTGGTTTGTGAGGGTGGGCATTTCGGTGAATCCCGTGGGTGCAGTGCTTGTCGCGGTGATCTTGCTTCGAATGAAGAAGAAAAATCAAGAAAATCTCGGGGCTCGACCCCCAAAACGGCATCGGCATCCCTTTTGCGGATCGCGCGTGATTTCTTCTCGACCGCAGGAAAAGGCGAAGGGCCACCAAAGGAGGCTTTGGTTCGTGTGCGTGCCTGCGTGCGTGCGTGTGTGTGCATGAGAAAGTGGAAGAGTGGCCGGAGAAGAGAAAGATGGGAATGTGGGAATGAAACCCCGCCGCGGCGGAACCCCGCGAAGAAGAAGCGACCGACGACAAACGGGAAGAACAAGCAAGAAGCAGCATAAGCAGAAGGAGAAGAAGAAGCGGTCTGCTGGTGCTCCGTCGTGTGATACGCGTGCGTCGTGGTCCCGCTCGGATGTGGTGGTGTGTGGTGCAGCTAAAAAAGTCGGAACGGAACTCCTAGAATTCTCCCCGTTCTCGTGATATCGCGTTCTTCTTCACTGTTTGTCCCAAGTTATCATCGTTCCGCGAAATAACGAGTGAAGAGTATCTTTCCGGTGAGCCACGGCCTACGCTGTCATCGGGCATTTTTCAATCAATTATGCTCCTCGAATGAGCGATGCAGCAGCAACCGCAGTAGGAGATTCCCGGAGATTTCCTCCGGGAAAACCCGAAACCATCGAAGCAACCCCCGCCCGTATTTGAGGTGGGACCCCTCCCCCGCCCATTTGACATTGCGCACGTACCCGTGTCCGAGTTGCGCCCGTTTGTGTTTGTGTAAGCGTGTGTCACGGGCGCCGTTCCACGAAATCGGGGATGATTGCATTATTAAGGGGGGGGGGGGGGGGGTGGGGTGGTTGTTTTGCTTCCCCAAAATGCAACCGCGCAAGCATCCCCAGTGGAGTGTGCGTCAATTAGACCAAACTAGAAGGGTGGCGCTAGATTGCAGGGAGTTGCTGTGTGCACTGTCGTGGTTCTTGGCCTGCTGCTTCTACCAAGACGAGGAGCTGCGGTGGTTGCGAAGGAAAAGCAACCTTCGCTGAAAAGGATGCTCGCAAAAGTTGCAGTTTTTCTCCCCGCGCCAGTGTCAGTTTTTTCAACGAGTTTCATTGTTAAATTTTCCTTCCCTTTTTCCAGCAGCGCGATCGTTTCCGGTGTGGTGTGGGTGTGTCTGTCTGGTGAGTCTACTGTGCATGTGTGTGCACGTAGTGTTTCCGTAGTGCGCTCTACGACAGTTCTCCGCGGTGTTGTGTTGTCGCCAACGACGCCAGGTGTTTGTCAGCCAACTCGAGTGCCCCTTTTTCGGCTTGTTGTGCTCCAGTTTCCCGTGACATTTTGCTCGACTTCAGATATCCCCCCCCCCCCCCCCCCTCCGCATACGGGGGACTGACTGACGCCCAGCACCGATAAGCGTAGAAAGCGTTGGGTAAGTACGCGAGCTGAGCTAGCAATTTCAAACTGCAACAACTGACAAAAAAACCCCTATGGAAGCTATGATTTTCAGACAGAGCAGCGCTGCTGCTGCTGCTGCTGCTACGGGCTCTTATCGATCACACTCTCACGAACAGCGGACACACGGCGGCTTAACGATGTTGTCTAGTGGCCGTCTCGGTGTTGGGAGCGAGATAATGAGGTCGGAATGATGGCGACTATGCGGCCTACTGCTACTGTCACTGCTGTTGCCGCTGCCGCTGCTGACGATGTTTTGATGGGACTGAAACACGCGCGTTACTAGATCTAGAACAAGCAATCGGGTGTTATACAGAACCCGTCCGTCCGTCCGTCTGTCTGTCTGTCTCCCACGGGCAGCGGTCATGGAATAACACGGGGCAAAGAGACACCAAGTACGTCTCAAGTTCTGTATTGTCGCGCCTGATCGCGTGTTAATTGTTTTATAATCTTGCGGACGGATGCAGATGACAACGACGCTATGGTGTGTGCGTGAGGGTGGTTCCGCCGCCAGCAGGTACAGACCTGCAGCTGGTTCCGGCGACAACGTTTTGCCGTTCCAGCTGTATTCTGTTACATCGCGTCTCGTTCTTTGAAAGTGGAGTAACCCATCTCGAGTTTCCTGCCCCGGGGGGGACCAGCGCATCATGTTACAATTTCTGTTCCGATCCGATCCGATGGTTTTATTGGACAGTTTTCCACTCATTTGGGTTGGGGCGTTAAATTTGGATTGATTAGAGAAAGGAGGCAAAACAGGCGCTGTCGTCGTTTGCACACTCAGTTCCCGGCGGTGAGTCAGTTCTGGAATGAGAAGAACCCGTTCCCACCAGCCCACCGAAGCAATTCATCCATGTCACTAGGACCCTTCCTGGGAGCTCAATACAATCGTAAAGCAACAAACAAACACACACCACACGCCCCTAGGGAACGACAGACGCCGCTTGTCTTATGCGGAGAAACAAAAATACAAAAAACGGTCAACCACCACCATTGATCCGTGACCATCATCATGGGAACCATCCTGGGATAGGGTAAATGTCGAGTTTTCCGTTCAAAAGGGGTTCTGCAAATCGATCGATCAATAACGGATTCGAGATCGCGTCGCTAACGAAGGTTAACGCCACATTGGTTTGGGATGGACGATGGTTCGAGTTTTAATATTGAATCGAGTTAATATCTGGAACACAGCCACAAGGTGGTTTCGCTTTTAGAGAGTTCTGTTCGGTCGTTCCTTGTGTGGGCAATCTTCGAACCACTTACGAACCCCGATTTGGTTCTCTTCGTTCACAATCCCGATTCTGCTGTAGAGCTATTGGGTCGACGATGACCGACCTCCGCTAATGGCCTGGGGCTGGGCGTCTGGCAGACCGGCAGGCAGGCAAGGCAGATGGAGGATTGGATTATTGCAAGGCATCAGGAGGACGGTGTGTTATGTGAAGCAAATCAAATTGCCCTTTGGTTGGCTTAATTTAAATGAAATATAGGGACATTGATCTATTAAACGTTTGCAAAATTAATTCTAATCAATATATTTTTTAAACCATCAATAGAAAGAAGATAATCGAGAAGAACTCTGCGAAGGATAATCATCAAGAAGCAGATTGAGAAGAATTAACAGTATCGATGTTGATTCCATTGAAAGAAGTAAACTGAAAAATTACAGGAAAATTGTTCTTGATTGTGAGCTCTGAAAAGATCTTCTTTAGAAGGTCAAGAACGCTCGCCTGGACCAGTAATCCTACAGTATCTAATTATAAAATAAACAGCCCAAATTCAACCCCAAAAAACGGGAAGTATCCCGTTTGTAATGATTCCCCTAAAATGGATATCTACACGCCGCTTCGTCGAGGTGTCCGTTCCGGGACCGATGTCATCATTATGTTGTGTCACGGCTGCGTCACTCGCACACACATGGGGCAGCATTAATTGGACCAAGTTTCGGGTTGTTGGTGTTAATCTTGGGCGCTGCATCGGGGAAAATTGCTGGCCATAAAAAAGGTTCATCATGCCCATCCCGAACCACCCCTCCTGCGGCTGGCGCTGGCCCTATGGGTGTATGGATTTGCTTGATTTATGATTCAATTTAATCACCACGCCGAACGCAAACCATATACAGCCGTCGCTTGTCTCTCGCAACGATGACCAGTCGGCTACAAACGTGTACCAAAGGGACGCGATGGAAGGGCGGAAAGGAGAAGCTGGCAATCTATTGGCATTACTTCCGGTGGTTTGATACTGCTGCTGGCGCACTGTGAGCACTGGCACTGATAACAAGACTCCTCCTGTCGCTCTGTTTGTCCTAGTAGGAAGCCTGGAACATTTTATTGTAGTTGTTCATCTAACGCCCATTCCCTCGGAACAGCCAGAACATTCCGATCCTCTTAGCACGTCATTTGTCTGCCATTTTTAATCCTCATCTTCCGCACCAGGAACTCTCCAGGGAAACGATTAAAAGCGCTCCATCGTTCCAACTCGAGCTCGAGATGGAAATGCATCGCTACCGAGTCCTTGCACCAGACGGCGAGGCCACACAGAAAAAAAAAACCAGAAACAATCCGGAACATGCAAATAAAGTCCATCCGGAATTTGTGCTGTGTTGTGTGCTCCTCCAGTTAGGCCACACAAAAAAAAAAAAAAATAAGGTCTAGCCTGCTATGTTCCCCCGGCACATAAAGCACATGAGGCATGAATTTGAAGTAAAGAGACTCTAGGTACCTTTTTGTTCTTGCCCACTCCAAAACCAGCCTTCCGTTTGTTCCTTCGTTCTGCTGCTGTTCATTTAGCGGGCTGGCTGGCGGTGGCCTCACCAAGGATGGCGCCACCGGAAGGTGCGCGACGAGGAGGAGACTCAATGGAGAAGACGAGTTCATCCGCATCCCGGCGCCACCAAGGCTAGGCCGCTGGTGTGTGTGCGGGTCTGTGTGATTGTTTTACAAAAAGGCCTCGAAAGGAACTGTCGGTCCCCTCCGTTTCCGTCCTTCTTTGTGGTCGCTAAGCATATCGCAAACGCACAGCCATACCGTGCCGTTCTGGATGACGCCAGGCACCGTGGTTTCCGGTTGCGGTGAGCTCACCTTTAACGCCACGTAGACAGAGAGAGAGAAAATGGAGTCGTGAAGTCTACGCCGCGCGATGTGGTTTCGTCTCTAATTGAGTTTCTGGAGCGACTGTTTCTTGTCGCTGACGCCACGACTGGGGCTTATGTTTGTTGTGTGCAGCAGCAGCAGCATCTTCTCGAAATAACGACAACAACAAGCGCATGATGGCACATAGCACGCACTAGAAGCACGAACTAGGCGAGGCCACCCGACTTCTCTTGACCTCTTATCTCTCGGAAGGTATGCTCTCTGTGCCCAGACACACCGGAAGAGCAAGAGATCTTCTTGTTGTATGCTCAGCTGCGGTGCGGCGACGACGACACTGGGACGACAAGACTTTTCCGGTTGAGTGCGCGGCATACAGGCAGGACGCCTCGTTATCTCGCGAACTGCTGCTGCGCTGCTGTGGCGCCTTGGGCACAGTCACACTGGCGATATATGTTGGCCACATCGGCGATCACGAGCACAGCGACGGTGTCCAAATTTTGGAGACACAGAGGCGTGGCGCCCTGGCTTCTGCCAATTCAGAGTTTAATTGGTAAAATTTGTTTTTCAAAATCAACCACCACCAGCGCTCTCTGGCGCTTGCCTATCGCGCTCCCCCCACCATCCGGGGGGCCATTCTGACGGTCGTTGTGCTAGATACATAAATCGCGCGCTCGCTCGCTCGAGAGTAATTTAATTCATCCTGCAAAAGTTGGCAGCGTTCCCAGGAGGATGCTGCATTCTTCTTTCGCCCCGATTCTCCCGGCCCGTTGGTATGGGCTCGCGGGTTTGTTTCGATCGATCGATTGAACGGTCCGCTCCGGATCCGCGCACCAGCAATTGATGATTGACCGCAACGAGCGCGCAACGCGAGAGTTCAGCGATTTCTGATTAATTGCTTCCTCCCGTACGCGTTGTGGTGCGTTCATCGTCCGGCACACATTTCCCCCCAATGGCTCCATGTTTCTCGCTTACCATAATTAGCAAATGACCACCACCGACGACCCCTTGGGCTGCACGGAACCCCCGGCCGGAGAGAGTGATAATGATGAGAGTAAAGAGTAAAAGTCGTCGAATCTGTGGAAGGCGCGTGCGTTGGTGGTGGGGAAAGCCGGCGGGGCGGCTGTTGGCCACCAGCATCACAGCATCGGGGGGAGAGCATTTTATTTTTTTAATGCCACTACCGCCACCACAGCTTCGTCTTTGCCGTGGTTTCCATCAGCACTGTGGGCGAATGAAAGTGCATTTTAATGGCGCACATCCCCCCACCCCGTGATGATGATGATGATGCTACTGCTGGTGAGGGTAAAGGAGTGGTGTCTTTCTCTTTCGGACAGACAACAACATCATCCGACGAGTGCTGCTGACCTCTCTGTTCGTTGGCTGGTTGGTTGGTTGGTTTTTTATCGCATGAACCTTATTGTTAGTGAGAGTGTTGTACGCGGTTACAATTGTACCATTTAAGATTTTCACTTTTCCTTCGAATTTTTGGGGTGGAAAATTTGGTCGCTAGCAGGATCTTAGCAAAAGGAAAAGCGCGCACCGAGATTGAGGGAGACGAACGGATGTCTTTTATGTTCCAGCTGTAAGTGGCAAGACAGACAAGACCGTAGAGGGTGTCATCCTTTACCGGAAGAGGGAATCGGAAATGCAAATCAAATTCATTATGAGAGTGTTCCCTGTTTTATGCTTCTAGCCGTCAATGCTGTGCTATGATCGCGAAACAGACACTCTCTCTCTCTCGCTCTCTGTTTCTCTCGTCCTCCTTCCCAAAGGTCACAGATGGTGGTAGTGGTGCTACGTTCCAGCATCATCTCGCTATCAGAGTGGCGCTGTGTTTTTTTTTTGCTTCCAATCTTTCTCCCCGATCGTACTGTTTCTCAGCTTTCGACGACTCTGCGAAACCAGCAGCTTCCCATCGTTTTGTTGTTGTTTTTAGCTTCCTTTTTCCCCGGTTCTCTTCCCTGCTCGGCACATTCCAATGCTATTTGTTGGTGGCGCTATCGCTGATAAAAACCCCCGGGCAAAAGCAAACTGTGCCTGCTCTGGAGCCTACGCCGGTTGTTTAATTTTTTTTTGCTCAGAAAAGAAAGGGACTGAGAGTGAAACCAGATTGCCAGCAGCTTCCGAAGGCGGCAGCCAGCAGCTGCTGTCCCCGGTCCGGGACCGCGTTGCATATTTTTGGGTTCATTTCTCGTCGCCCAATATGGTGCTCCACAGAGGGGGTTCGTAGTGGGTTTTATGCGCGCACATTGTGTATTCCATATTTTAAGGGCGATTCTAAACTATTTTCGATCCGCCTTTTTTTTATGAGCAAATAAATTATCAAAAACATATGCCCCGCTTTGCATAGAACGCGTTTCCGTGTCGTGTGTTGAATAATGTCTGCAAAACGCTAGTCGCCGGGGACCATCGCACAACGACCTCGACAGCGCATTATCTAGCCATGCGCTTGGTGCTGGGTCGCTTATCTTTCGCCTGACCATTACCTTGCCATTTCCGCTCATCAGCACCTTCTTCCCCCAGGGGGGAATTGACGTCACAAACAATGATGATGGTGACAGACCAACACATACATAAAAAAGGGGGGTAGTATTTTGAAATTTGGAAGATAACAAGCCCCACACCATATTTGGATTATCTGGTTTGCGGAAGATGCCGAGCGGTAAAGAGTAGAGTGTAGCAGCAGTAGCAAGGAAACTACAACCTTTGGATCGATGATCGCAGCGTGATAATCTAGAGGAGAGTTCCCGGTGGCCACCTTTTTAAAGCAAACCAATCCGGAGTCGCAAGTTGGAGTGCAAGCAGGCTACCTAGCGACCGTTATCTCGCCTTGAAAGCAATACACATT
Source organism: Anopheles aquasalis (assembly GCF_943734665.1). Lineage (NCBI taxonomy): Eukaryota > Metazoa > Arthropoda > Insecta > Diptera > Culicidae > Anopheles > Anopheles aquasalis. The sequence goes on along the minus strand of NC_064878.1, from coordinate 64,437,871 downwards.
CCCTGCGGCACCCGCCCGTTAGCTTATCATCGTGAGGTGTGCAAACGGAACCCGGAGTGACCAATCGTGCGGTCGCTAATCAGCGCAACCCAGCGGCGCAATCGCCACACGGGAACACGGAACAACATCTTGCAGCAAATTTTGGAACATTCGAACCCCTCACTGTCAGTTCGAGAGCAAAAACCAATATTATCTTTCGCCCCAGGGTGTCCCCCAGAATGTTGGTTTGACCTCGCAAAAGGTTCTGGGTTTTCGACGAGAATTGATGCACTGCTCGCTCGCTGTCCCTTTTACTGGTTGGCGCATGCAAACGCGCGTTAGTTGCAATCGATTTTCCAGTAACAACCGGTCCCCTAGGCCTAGTATCACGGTGAACGAAAACGGATCATCGTGACACATAAATAAAGGTGGTTTCGTGGTAGTGGTGGTGCACTGGATTTAAACAGCGCGCTAGCCAGTCAGTCGACGAGATAGTGATCTGTTGGTGCTGCTGCTACCGGTAAAAAGGATGGCCTTCAACAGCAACAACAACAGCAGCGGCAGCCAGTAGCTTAGGGGGGTGTGGATTATGGGGATGTGAATAGCAGCCACAAGCCACCACCAACATCAAACAAAACCCATTTTCCTCCTCTTTGCGAACCCAAAATTAGGTCAGGCAAACACATACATACACATCGGGTGCACCTCAATGCTGCCATGAGTTGATGTCTGTTGTGTAGCAGCAGCAGCAGCGAGTGCATTGTGCTCTGTTTCTGTGTGGCGAGGCTTTGGTTTGATACGAGTGCTCCAATTCCCAGCCGTGACAAGCCTCTCTGTTGCTCTGCCATGGCCGTGTTCGTGTCTCGCACCCCTTTTTTCCGCTCCAATATTCAGAAACGAGAACTTGAAAAATCCATCCAGGATGTGGCAATAGTGTGGTGCCGATGATATGTCCCACAATTAGACATCCGTTGCATTCCACACAACACTCCGTGGGGCGTGGTGATGTGTTGTAGCTGTTGGATTGTAAAACATTGCGTTACAACATATCTGTTTGGTGTAGCTTACGATCGATCGTCCTCTGATGGCGGCCCCGGGGGCTGTATTTAACGTTTTCCTGGGTGAAGGTCAGGGTCGCAAGGAAAATTATGCTTCAATTTATCTCCAACGGATACTGGCCACTTTTCGACACTCTTTGCTCTTTCGCTCGAACTCGAACTTCCTGCGGGGCCCCTCACTCGGTCTCGGTCATCCATCAGGCAACACTTACTGCCCGATATCGTTCAAATATCGGTGCCAAGAACATGCTAGCGCAGCGTAAACAGGAGAAGTATTTAGTGAACACCGACGACCGTCCAGAACCGACATACAGCTGAAGCCGAATTTTAGAATGTTTCCAATTTTTCCAAACAAATCTCCTTTGCTTCCTTTCGTCCAACGAGGCCCTGGCGCTGTGATGACCGGACGGACGGACGGACCGATCGGATGTGTAGGAATCTAAAATACAAACGATCTTTTATTAGGGGAGGGGAAACGATTTGCTGAGACGATCAAAATCGAACAGTTTGGTGAGCACAAGGGGGAGGAATGGAGTTACCCGAACGCTGCTGCTACTCCGTTGCTTCTTCGCATTTGTTTATGCGTTGCATCTCGTGCCGTTCCCTGGATTGGTGTGTTTACTGCTCCGTTAGCGATGTGTTTACGGTGCGACACGATGCGGTTACGATGCGTCCTCCGCGTTCTCCGTGATGGCCTTGAAGGAGATCGCTCATAAATCTCACATCTCGGTTCTCCCCAATCTCCACAGTGCGTCATTCCGTCGAATCCCGAAGAATGCTTAGTTCTTGGAATTCCCAAGGAAATGATCGAGAACTGATTATGTAATACGATTTCGATTGATTGTTTTTTTTTTACATTTCGCTGACACTGCAAACAGCTTTGCGCTCCAGATGTCATCGACCGAATGTTTGTCACCAGTACAAACCCAGCAAAAGTTTCGTAGGAGAATATTTTTTTGAACCACCATAGTTGAAGTCGCGTCTCCAACTCACCAACCACCATATGGCTAATGCGGGTGTTGCAATCGGAACGAACTTGATCATGAACCTCGAAAACCGTTGAACCGAAACGGCAGCGACAGCATGCTGGGTGGTAAACACAGGATGCAAGGGTGTGTTTTATGCTTTCCAACCCTCCGGCCAAAGCAAACATCCTAAAAATGAATAAAACATTTCTTGCGGAGACCACGCGAAACATCATCAACATCGGAAATGTGAGAAGCGTTCGATTGGCGACTGGGACGACGGAGTCATCATCTGGTTTCCCCCCGGCGGGATGCGTGATCGTGGATCATGGAAACCACCTCTAGCACAGCGCACTCACCTTCCCAAGAGTGTGTTTGTGTGTTGCATGTGGTGATCATATGCCCCGGGACTCTCGGATCAACCCCCCGAGAACCGGTAGAGAGGAGGTGGAGGCCCATGAGTCATCAATTGGACTTTTCTCATGAGTTGGCGCCCTCTCGCGTGCGATCGCACGAATACAAGCGTAAGATACTAGACCGCCATCACCACACCATCATCGTCATCATCATCATCATCATCCGGTGCCGGTACGGATGATGGCCGGTTGGTGAACCCCTTTTTGCTTGTGCGTAGGATTTTGTGGTTCGGAAGATCGACTATCCGTTCCGTTTTTGGAGAGGTGAAGCAGAAGAGAAGGAAAGGGAAGAAGGAGTGTCTTACCTATTATCCGTTCGTTTGTGTGACGTTGGGAGAGTGATGCTACATTCGTTGAGACCCTCGCGATCATAGCGATACGCGATCAATTGTTTGTATCCTGTCATCGACCGCGTTCCATCCGATGGTGATGGACCACTTGCGCTCTCAACGTTCCACCAAGACACTGATTATGGAAGAAAGAGGGCATTATCGTTGGTCTCATCCCTTGATGCTGCACTTGATGCTTGTTTAGCAATTGCCACGGGGCTATTTTTAAAACCGCGCGGCGGTCCCCTACTTCTTCGAGACGACGGTTCCCATTCCATTCGTTTGTGACACACTTTATGGGGATTGTCAATTGAATGCCGGCGATAAAGGTAGAAGCGGCGGACGCAGCGTTTAGGACGGCGGTGCTGATCTTTGTTTTGCCTCGGGAATTGGTCGTCAACCGGATTCTTATGCTATTTTGATCCCCGGACGATTCGAATTCCTGTAAAATACAAACAATATTATGTGGAATTCTAAACGGAATTGTCTCTAGTAGTGTCATATTTAGTTCCACAACCAACTCCAAATTATGACGCAAGCTTTTTTGGGGATCTTTTTTTTTCGAGGGAACGAAACCAGAGAACCGGTTTTTTTTTGGGGAGGAACGCGAGACCTCTAAGATGATGGTCACACCAAAAATCGGTCATCGGAGGCTGTGTGCAGCGCAGCCCCCGAAGGAATGAGAATGGAGAAAGGAAACTGACCATCGGCGACGGTTTACTTCCCTTCCGCCGCCTTTTTGTCACGCTTCATGCCTTGGGTGCCGTCGCGATGTTGTGGTGGTTCCAGGAAACCACCTCCGGCGGTTGTCATTCAAATGATGGGCGGCCGGCTTCGCGATCGCTTTCGAGGTCAAGTGGCTGCCGATGATGATGATGATGCTTTTGTGGAGAGTGAAGGCAAACAAATGGTGGATGGCAAGAGGCGGGATGTGCGGCGGATTCCAGGGTGCCGAGAAAGGGATTTGGGATTTGGGGTGGCAGCCCGGCGAGAGAAGTGTTCTTCTCTTCTCTGCTTGGGAAGAATTTGTGTCTGTGGAAAGGTAGAAACAGAGGAAATGGTATGCAAATATGCGAGAAACGAAATCCCCGTTACCTGGTGCCGGGTGTTGTCGCTTGCACCATGTTTCGACTTTTTGGGAGATGAGATTTAGGATTCTTTTTGATCGAAACGAAGGTACAACCGTGTAGTGGTGCCACTTGGGCGAAGCAGAAGACGCTTGATTCAATTCGTTGGATCAAGTACTTTTCCATTTGAAGCACTCAACGCAAGTCTTCCCTCGTCCCGTGCGTCTCAGCAACCTGCCTGCGCGGCCTTCTACGTTATCTCCAGTGCGATGCGATGGTAACGGTATGATGGCAAAGAGACGCTGATGCTGGTGATGATGGTGGCGATACCCTCTTTAGGCATCGCTTGTGTGTCCCTCTCAATGAACGAGCAAGCGACGAGATCCCTGGAATGCAGCAGCCTCCAACCAAACGCCGAGATTGCCTTACTGGTTGGCTGACCCATTTCGCACTTGCTACTACTGCTTGGTCTCACACGGCACTGACTTATGCTCCGGTCCGCGGTCGCAAAACCGGCACCACCACCAGCGAGTCAGTTCGGTGAAGGTGCGTTGCTGGCACAGTTTATCTCAGCGTAGCCTAAGAGGAGGAGGGGGGGGAGGTCATGTGGCGTTGTCTCCGCACGGTAAAGTTGAATGAAAGTTGAACCTTCATCTCCGTCGTCGCGCTTTCGCCGAGGGGCGGGATTGGCACGCGCCGTTTGAGAGTTTGCCGGACGGACGAGAACATTCCACTCTCTCTCTTGTCTATTTCACTAGCTAGCGGGGGAGGAGGAGGACAATGGGTTATTGGAGCCAGTATGTCTTACTCTACCTCTCGTGCTTTAACTTTTGTTTCTATTTTCTCGAACGCTATTTTCGAAGTTTCTTGGAAGCGGCGGCACACATTTTAAGGAAAGTGGACCAGAATTCGATGAAGGATAATCTCTACCGTTCGTCTGTTGGTTCTAGTTTGAAGCGCTAGTCCTTAGCTATGGGCACTATGATTGTTGCTATTCTGATCACACGTAGCAATGGAGATACGCCTGCTACTAGGCGCATAAATGGAAGTTCAATCGATACTGCGCTAATTTATAAAAAAAATATTTAATTGAATTTAACAAAGAATTGCTTAAAATTAATATAAACAAAGTATTTCTCTCCAGCATTCCTATCGAGTCTATTCTGCAATCGACCATCGGAGGGGGAGAGTATTAAATTACCAGATGGTGCGATCTTCACCCATCCGGAAACGGTCAATGGTGGCGCTGACCTCCCGGGGGGCGCGCGCACCATCTCCGCATTCTTCACTCACTCTTCCCACCCCTCGATGGCGATTGAGCTGCAGCTTTTTTCCGCTTCACCAACGAATTAAGTGAATATGAAATTGGTGAAAATGGAATGTTTTATCGCTACACTTATGTTTTCGTCCGCCCTCCCACCCGTTTGCCACCTACACTACGCCACCCACTATATTAGTAGTTAGCAGCGAGCATTTCACTCGTGAACATGCTTACGCTCGGAGGCGGCGAGGAGTTGGCCCGGCTGGCGTGTAGCGAGTGCTCTGTGCGTGCAAATGTGTTGCACACACGCATGTTCCGTGACCGGCTGTCTCGTCACTTTGGTGTACTTTTCACTGATTAATCAGTCGGACGAGATCTCTCTCTCTCTCTCCCTATGGTTCACTCGGCGGCGTTGAAATGAAAAGTGCTTGGAGTGCTGGAAGGTTTCCCAGAGTTCCAGTAACTTTTCGGACCAAATGGAAGCGGACTGTGTCAAGTCAAGGCCGGTGCGGTGCGGTGGTCTTCTACAACCAATTTCCCTTCAGAGACCTACCGAGTGGAAAGATGTGTCATGTTTCGCTCGTTCGTCTCTGCTGTTCACCCGTGCGCGGCCACCGGATTCCGCTTCTCTAAAACCCATCGGAGCACGCTTCATCACGCTCGTTCATGAGCGTTAATTAGCGAAGGTAACGTGCTGCTGCAGTAGGTGAAGAAGAAGAAGAAGAAGAAGAAGGGGACTGCTTTACCCTGTGGTTGGAGAAACACGAGACTCCCGGAGTCTGGTGCGCTCCGGATGATATGTGATGCCGGCGAAAGGTGCCACAAATTTGCCAGCACTTTTCGCGTTCGCTCGGGGTCTCTCTTTAGGGCGGCACCAATTACCATAGCAGCACCACACAGAGAGCGCATACTTATCACACTCAATTGGCGATGCGGGCGGCGGAGGATGATGGTAATAATGTTCGAGTCGCGTCGCATGTCGTGCTCCACTGATACGACCGCGAGGTATATTTTGTGATTGAAACATCACGAGCCTCAGCATCAGCAAGCAGCCAGCGCAGCTGTGCAACCACATTAGGGCGTAGCCCACCCTGATGGTGCGGTCCGTCAAAGTGTCACCGAAAAGTCATGTTCATGATGCTCGCATTAACACCACAGGAGGCACTGAATACGTAATGCTTGTAGGGAAGCTGTGGAAACTGTGGTTTCGGTGGCTACTGCGTGCTTATTAGTGCAACGGCAAGCTGAGGAAATCCAGCTCTATCGTTGGGATTTCGCTTTCCGTCGAGTAAATTGAACCTTTTTTTGGGAGGGCGGAAAATTCCGCAAAATCTGCTTCTTTTTTTGGGAGCCAAACGAAGCCATTTTACTTCCAGCATATAAACGTTTCCTCGGTGGGCATTCGGAGGAGGAGTGATTGAATTCCTGGCCTCGACGGTGGGGCGCTGCTCAAGGACTTCCTCGTTATGGGGCTTGATTGATGTCGATCCTTCCATTTGCTTCTGTAAAAACCACAAACCACAACCGAGAGAGAGAGAGGGCAAGGACAAAAAAGGGGCAAACCTCACATACCAGCAGTAGCAAACCACATACGCACGTACGCGCAAACCCCCAGGGGTCGGGAGGAGAGTCGAGGGATACAGAATAGCCCGGCGACTGACGTACTTACGCACGGGAAAATATGGCTGCACAATTTTCATGTGAAAGACTCCAACATCATCATCAACTTGTACCTCTCTCTCTCTGTGTCCCTGTGGCTCTGTGTTTCATCCTCCCGCGGTTTTGCTTATGTGGAGCACATCGTGTTGTGGTTCGATTGATGGGCGGAGACCAGATCCATGGTGATGAAGGGTAACCAACGTCACCACCGGGGTTGGCAGCACAGCGCTGTAATGATGAGGAAGATTGCTTGTAATGAATTCTTGATTTTCAAGCGGCATAATTGGTTTTCGGGTATAACTTTTCCTTTTTGAAAAGTGCTTGCACAGCAGCAGCAGCACGGTTGTTTGGAGCTACAGAATGGGCGTCATGGGCCATTCGGGGTTACTAACGAGTTATTATTTTGGCCGGGATATTCTGGGAACTGTTTGAACTTTGTCTTTTTGGGAGGAAAAACTGTGGAATGTCCGATGTGGTCGTAGGTTGATAACAACGTAGGTGGTCAGTGCGAGAGGTTGCTTTAGCGTTTATTTGCAGAGTTTTTTTTGCATAAACAATTCATTTATAAGCTCCGATTTGACACGGCAATCCATCGTGAAGTAATAAAATTGTTCCGTCAGATCTCAGCACACATTGGGGCTTTGTAGCGAATGGATTTGTTAAGTGATTCCCTCCCCCCGTGTTATCAAATTGATCTATTCATTGACAGAATCTTAATTCTGACCACTTCCAAGCGGGACTTTTTCTTCGTCGCGGTTTCTCAACCATTTTGCAAATTAAATTATATCTTCCAGAAATGCCAACAGCATTCTCCTGAAGAAGGTCTCTGTCGCAGCGAGTTACGGTTGCACAGGAGCACTTGGATGGACCGGGGAAGATACCATGACAGAAGTGGGATGGGAGTGGTGCGAATCGAACCAAGCATAAGTGGGGTTCTGTCTGTCTGTCCCCATGAATGAGACCGGAAATTAGATTATTCGATTTGATTGGCACTACAAAACGGACAAACGTGCTTCTCGGTGCTTGTCGTTTGGGTAAAACGAGTAGCCCACCGCTAGAGACAGAGAGAGAGATAGATGGGAGACTCTCCGCCACTCCACCGACATTGAGATGACAATAACGAAACCATCGGTGGAGTATTGGTCAGACAGTCGTGCACCGAGAGAATCCAAGGAGAGGAGAAGAAGTGGGGCTTTGTGGAGCGGTAATTGTAATCTAGAGAAATAGCCGTTTAATAGGTTTAGACATCGCAGCTGGTTATGCTGTGGTATGCAATACTGGTGTTCCTCACTCGAATTAAATCAGGAACGGGCTTCTTTGATTGGTTACCCGTGGCGCAGTGACTACTTTGATTACTAATCCGTCTGCATCGTTTGTAGTATCCTCAAAGAAAAAAAACTGATCGCTTCGAACCAGTTGGATGTTTCTTATCAATCACTGGCCCATTTCATAATAACATACCACGGTGTACCTTAAAGACACTACGCACATATGGTGCAAATGCGTAACAGTAGACCGCATTCCTGCTTCTAGGTGCGTTTGTGTGATTGAAGGAATTGTTTATGCTATGTACTACCACTGGCCGCTTGAGGGCCGCTGCGTATGCTCCGCACATTTTACATCATCATCATGCTACTTTAACGCTCAGACAACCCGTTGGTAGACGAGTGAGTGGGGGCACAGCGTTAGCCGGTACCATTACATCATCACACACGCGACTCCATGGATCGCCACCGGATTGTGGATCAAGTTCGCGCGCGCAATTGTTACTCTCGTCGTGCGCTGGCTGGCTCACTGGTTGGGTGGTTGGGTGGCTGGTGCGGAATTCATAAATTAACGACATTCATACAGTCCCATGTTCCGTTCCGTTGTCCCTTGTGCACACCACTCTACGCGCCCTCCGCCTTTTTGCCATTCCGGTCCACTCATTGTGGGAGCTGCATCTCTTTCCTTCGCTAGTGTGTTCGCGATAGGATTGAATTCCTTTGGCGTTCCCAGGGTTTTCAACTGCGGAACGAAATGTTTCCATGCTTCTCGGCCCAACGCCGTTGCCCAGATGCAGCACATGTTGGTGGTTGGCAGTGATATAGGAGATAGTGCTGTGCGCCTATCAGTACTGTCAAGGGAACTTAAAAAGGGCATACAAGAAATGTTTCGTTAGTAACCAACTCGATGGTATCACGGACCGTATCTCGCTTTCAACAGGAAACGTTCGTCGGAATGTTTCGAAGGAAAAAAAGATTGCTCAAGAATGGCGCCAAATGTTTCCTTTCCGGTTCCACTATCAGAAGCATTTCGTGTAATATTATTGAGATATTATGCATTCTCGCACTTATTTCTCTAGAGGAAACCAGATGCCAATAACAGTAAATACCATAAATATACTTTTTCCATGGAAGGGTTCAACTCAAAATAGATGTAGTCATAAGAAATTCTCGTTTACATTTCAAGGAGCCCTCCATCCTTATCTGGTATTGCACATTTTAGTTTCTTACTAACCAGCAGCTTCCGACGAATGAAAACTTTTGATTAATTTGTTCTATTTTTGTTCCTTTTCTCTTCTCCTAATTTACCTAGTAACCATCACAAGGACGGGACTTCTGTTTCCTTCAATGCGGGTTGCCAAAGGATCGATCTGCTCCTGGAGACCAGCGAAGTGTGTTATTCCTCCTCCACCACCCTTGGCGCTACAGTGAGCGGTACAGATACTGACAGTGGAATAACATCCCTGAGGGATACAGACACGCGGTGGGATTTGCGAAGCGAAATTCCCTCCATAAAACAAAAGGAAGAAGGTGTAGGAGCAGGAACTCTAGCCAACCAACACCGATCCACAACACACAACCACACAGACACATAGACAAGATGGGGAAGCTACTGTCGAAGATATTCGGCAACAAGGAGATGCGAATTCTGATGCTGGGCCTGGATGCGGCCGGCAAAACAAGTGAGTAGAGTGAAGTGTGGGGCGCGGTGATTTGATCGATCTTTCTAATGTCCCCCCCCCCCTTTATTCTCCTTCTCTTTTTGTTGCAGCTATACTCTATAAGCTTAAACTAGGCCAATCGGTAACGACAATTCCAACGGTTGGATTCAACGTGGAAACCGTCACGTACAAGAACGTCAAATTCAACGTGTGGGACGTTGGGGGACAGGACAAAATTAGACCCCTCTGGAGGCATTACTATACGGGTACGAGGGTTGACCTGATAACGATTGGCACTGTTTGTACTGAATGTTCCGCCATCATTGTTCTATCATTGTTTTTTTAGGTACGCAAGGGCTAATTTTCGTGATCGATTGTGCGGATCGCGACCGGATAGACGAGGCGCGCCAGGAGCTGCACCGGATAATAAACGATCGTGAGATGCGGGACGCCATCATACTGATATTTGCGAACAAACAGGACCTGCCAGAAGGTACTGACGGGCACTAGAGGGACCATTTTAATCACGTTCTAATCGGATTCATTCTCTCTTTCTATCGCACAGCAATGAAACCTCACGAGATTCAGGAAAAGCTTGGCCTGACACGGATACGCGATCGGAACTGGTACGTGCAGCCATCCTGTGCCACCACCGGTGACGGTCTGTACGAGGGTCTGACGTGGCTAACGTCGAATCACAAGTTATGAGAATAATTTTACTGACTGCCGCAGAGCAAAGGGAACGGCGGGGATGGAAGTGGCGTGCGGTTCCCTGTAGGCTAGGGAACGGAACAGAACGAGAGAGCGAGCGAGCGACTGGCAGGGGACGTGGGTGCACATGTGTCGTGTGTCTGTGTTTGTGCATCTGGGTGTGTATGCGTGTGTGAATCCTTCCTGTGTAAGAACATTTATTAAACGGCAAACAAAAACAAACAAAAAGGACGTGCATAGCAACCAACAGCAACAGCAGCAGCAGCAGCAGAAGCAAGTTGATAAAAGAAAGAATGTTAGACTAGCAGCCATTACACTCACTCAAACACGCTATGGTGGTGCTGTAGTTGCGGACCCCGAAAAAGGCAAAAACTGCTCACATTACATTGGAAATAGTTAGTTCTATCCGGCGACCCTGGTATCCGGTCTAGAGATTCCGGTTAATAGAAACGACTGTTGTACAGTGGAATAGAGAAAAAAAAAGAATCGCATACAACTCCTTCTCTCCGTATCTTTCTATCGACTGTCCAAAGATCAGCCAGCCTTGAACGACTACGACGACCTATGAAGGCTCGGCCGGTTGAAGAGCATAGTTCAATTGTGTAGATTATAAGGAATGTGGTTCGCCGTGAGCAGCAGCATCCGCCGGTAGTATGCATTATATCAGAGAGATCAGGATTAAAAATGAAATATGAAGACAGGACAGTGAAGAAGCTCATACTGCTGCGCTGTTGGGGTAACAAAAAGGGAAGGGGTACAGTGTGATAGCCGTGCCCAAGAAACAGAAACAGATAAAAACATATTGAAATCGCTTAGCTTTTAGCGCTCCGTTCTCCGTTTGTTTGTAATGTTTGTTCCAAAAGCGCGAAACGCGAAGCCACGTGGTGTCACCACGTGCAGTTGAAGGGGTGCGATAAGGCATGCACCGTCACACCAACACAGACACACACATACGCGCATTAACAAGCGTTGCACACACTCACACATACACGGGACAAATCAGGAGGTGCTGTCCTTAGAAACAGTGCAGACCGGAGAGAGAACGAAATGATCGATTGCAGGATCAATGGGGAGGGATAATTAGCATAGCGCAAGCGTGTTTGCAGCAGCGTCGAAGCGAATTGAAGAAAGTGTTGGAGTGCAGGAGGGCGGCTTCTTTAGTTTTTTTTCTTTCCCCCCCCCTAAAAGCTGTGTCAGCTGTGTGTGGCCGGGGGATTAGTTGCCTGCGAGCGAGCGACACAAAACGTTGTAAATACTATTGTACGGTAAAAGAGTAATAAATAAACAAAAGCAACAAAGTAGCTAACTAGTGGATGACTTGTAATGATAAAGTAGATAAGACACGCGGCCATCAGTAAGTAATGTTTCATCCCTCGCACGCACTATCATTATCAACAGCACTAGCAGATAAGTAAACAGTGGCTTGCGTGCCTGACGTATGGAATGACGTTTACCATCCTAGGCCAACTAGATGCGGCTTAGTATGTTCCAGTACCAAGAACCTCCTCCATGGGACTGACATTGAAAGGCCAAAGCCGTGACCTTCGGTCAACAGATAACCCGAGATCGCCGAGGAACTTACTCATTTTCTGTGAATTCTATGTGCTATTTAGATTCAGTTTTATTAATGATCACTTGCTCTGGCTCCTACAGCTCACACCGAATACCGTACATGTTCCGTTGGTCGTAGACGTAATCACCGTCATCGGCTATCAATTCAATATCGGCAGCCCCTAGGTCAATCAAATTTCTGCACTTCACTTCCGTGTGTTGGATGCCAAGATGCTGGAGCTTGAACAGCCGGAGGACTTGCGGGTCAATCGTCCATAGGTCAATGCCGTGTAGTAACAAAGTGTTCAAGCTTCCCAAGGTTGCCAGTGGGCTCAAATTCGGGTCAACGAAGCGGTTGTAGGATAGATCCAGTACACCAAAGCGCTTCAATCCGTGTATTGAGAACGTTCCGAAATCCAGCTTGGATATGTGATTGTGACGAAGATTGAGGTTGTTGAGCGATAACAGGCCAGCGAAACATCCCATCGGCAGCATGGAAATATCGTTGGTGGCTAGATTGAGTGCACGAAGACGCTCAAGCCCGGTGAAGGTTGTGTTGGTCAGTTGGACCTTGTTGCCGGACAAATCGAGCCAGTCTAGGTTTAGGAGTTTGGTAAACACTCCGTCCGGAACGTTGGTGATGCGGTTGGCCGATAAATCTAGCTCGCTTAGCTGCGTCAAGTCTGTGAAAATGTTACTCGCTGCCGGCGTGAAGGACAAATTCATTCGAGACATGTTGAGTGTTGCCAGCATCGGTAGATGGCGGAAGAAGTCAAAGCTCGGTAGTGGTACGTTTCCGGAAATGTTCAGTTCCTGCACACCGTCGAACGCCTTCGGATCGGTGGTAGACAGCATGCTGTACTGTAATTCATTCCGCTCGATACTGTCGTCGCCTTCTATGAAATTGGCGTTATAGTAAAAACATTTGGGCAAGTGAACGGCACAGGACAAGTGTAACCTAAGTACCACTGGGAAGCGAATAGAAGAAACACACAAATGGACTTGAACTGCACTGAACACGAGCAGAGAGATAACGATGACGGCCGCTGGAGCCATTCTGATTGCGAGTACTACTGATTGATGTTGGCAGCTGGGGACTCGCTTTTTATTCGATTCGATTAGCCTCGATCAAGCCTGTTTTTTTTTTATCTGTTTAACAAACTAGGTGGACTAATCTACGAACCAGAAGGCTCTCGGGAAGGAAGGCTCTCGGGAACAGTGTGGGACTCACACCCACTAAACCACTCGCCACGCGCTGCTCAATAGCACTTGCTTCTAGAAATACGAAATGCAATAATGAACGGAATCGTTCCGCAGAACGCCCGAGGGGAACGGCCACGTGGGCACGTGGAAACCAAATTAAAAACGGCTTTTTCAAAACGATTTTAAAAATGCTTCGTTAGAGCCCCGTTGACACAGAACATTTTCTCGCTCCTGTTAAGCTGCTTCTACACGACAAACGAATGCGTCGCGACGATTTTTGCTCACTCTGAGCAAAAGTCTTCGCGAAAACGTGTGTTCTTCGACAAAACTCCGCCAGAGGGCCTTTTTTATTTGAAGTGACAGCTTTGACAGCAGTGTTCGTTCGTTCGCGATGCTTTCGCTCCCTACACGAGCATTCATGTGTTCGCGATCAAGTTTTCGCGCATTTGTATGGGGATGACGTAAAAATACACGTCGTCGCGAACCATTCGCTGAACATTCGCTCTCGTTTAGACGCAACTTGAGAATCGTTTCACCGTCTAGAGGCCCTGTGACAGGAGAAAATTTGTATGGCGCGCGTGGATTTTTATAAAAAAAATCCTTTCTGAACAAAAATCCTTAAAAGGAGAGATCATTTCTCTTAGTTTCTACGAAAAAGGATTTTGTTGATAAGCTTGATAGGCCGCGAGCACTTCCAGAACCCTCAACGCTAAAGACCGACTGCTGGATAAAAAGATGAGAGATTGCCTTGTTTGGTTTGCATTAAATCACCGCGGAATCCATTCAAACGGCACTCCTTCATCTTGCCCGCTCTACCGACACTTCCGCGATGAGAAGCTCCTAATTCACATCTCTGGAAGAATAATGAAACCGCATCTGGAACTAGGGATCCCTGTCCCTGGCGCCTTGTACCGAGATGTGTAGCAGCCGTGGTAGCCATCATGTACGAGCGAAAAGCCGTCCGGGACCAAAACTTTACTAACGAGCTTCATCCTTCCTCCTCGGCTTTCCTTCGCCCAGCTAACAGTTTCCGTTTCCGTGCCATGTCCTCGTTGTATTTCTGTGAGCAAGACTCGTGCCTTGTGGTACACGTTTCACTGCCCTGCACGGCACCCTTCTTGGTGTCTAGTGAGTTTTATTAAGCTGGATTTCTCATATTGGGCAGGGCATTTATTCAGATCAATTGCATGCCTTTAAATTCGTCTCGCTGTAGATCGCTTCGACGAGAAGCAAATAGCGAAAAACGAAACGAAAACTCTAATCTAAAGATCTGCTTTTTTTATTCCACCTTGATTTGTCGTACAGCTCCTGCTTCTCTGGGCTACTGTATCGTGTAGTATCATCATTTGCCGGATCACCGCATTGCCCAAAAGTCATTGACTCTTTCTCGTGTCTAACCAACCCTTTCCGGATGTTGGGAGTGGGTGGAGGATCCTGTCTGTCTGGCCGTCTGACCGTCTGGGCGTCACACGATGTTCTCGCTTTATTATGTCCACATCGCAAAGTCCTCCTCTAATGCTTGCGGAAACAGCTCGTGTTGCAGTTGCTAACAAAACTGGGAAGATAAAATCGTAAAAAAAGTCGAGGTCTTTATGTGCTCTGCTGGAAGAAGAGAGTTCCCGTGTTTTAGATTCTTGTTCTGGGTTGGAATGGGTTTGGAAATGAATGAAAAACGCGGTTCACCGCGGTTGGTGGAGCTCAAGGATTGTCGTTAAACAAAGCGCAGGCTACACGCAAGACGCGCTCGTTGCTCTTTAGAACCTCGTCAGTCCCCCATAATGTGCCCAAAGCATTCCAGTCGGGATCGGAATGCCTACTATGTTTGTACTTCACGCATAACTACCAGACATTCCATTCAAAGCCTACTAGGAAAGCATACTGTTGGCTTCCAACTCCTGACGTATCCTATCGAGGCAGTTACAGTGCAGTGTGTTTTATTGTTTCGCGGGGTCTCGTGAAGCTGTAAATTTTGAACGTATTTTTCTTATCATTCTCACCAGAAACAAGTAACACTTCGACCGTGAACCCACTGGATGATCAGCTGGCTCAACACGCAATCTCTCTCGCTCTCTCTCTCTCTCTCTCTCTCTCTCTCTCTCTCTCTCTCTCTCTCAACACTTTGCTTAACGGACTAGCGACTTGACTTATGTATTTATAGTAATGCTCCCGGCGCCGGTTAGTGTTCACATCTATCATTATCACACACTAAACAGAAACTCGACACCCCCCCCCCCCCCCCCCGCATCTGGAACTCCAGCATGTTAGGTTCGAAAAGGGAGATGCCTGGACGGCACTGAAAAACCAAATAAGCAAATCCGCCTACGGTGCCGGAGTCGGAGAGGGTTTGAAAAGAAGGCGCGCGAGGATCCGCGTAACCCCGCATGTCGCCGGACCGAGGTTTGTTATCATTCTCCTGTCAGCCCTACTGTCACACAGTGTGGGGACGGACTCGCTTGCGTTCCATTCCGGAAGCAGCAGCACCAGAAGCAGGGGGCGTGCAAACGGAAATAGTTGACTCTCTCGCTTACTCTTCCGTGGAATGGCGCTGCCCATGATGCTGCTGTCGGCTCCTGGTGCCCTGTGAGGAGATGGTCTGTGCGCACACATCCTTCACCTTCACCTGCGTTATGCTTCGAATATTCTCGCATTCCAGGTCCAGGCTAGAGGATGAAGGTACGCAGTCAAACCCAGAACCCAGAAATATGCTGAAAGACGAATGAAATTTTGAATGAAAATATTTCTTCCTCCAAGTGGCACCACCACTCCAATCTATCTCCAGGTGAAACAAAAGGAAAGGGACACACGGGCACACGCGTGGCTGTCCAGGTGTCAGATCAAGCACCTCGGAGTGCAGGCAGGCCGACGTCAACGCCAGTACCAGCAGCACCAGCGGACCATCAGAAAATGTCAGAAGCCACCTGAATGAATCTCAAATGCTCCATAACCTCCTTCCTTCCTTCTATCCCACAAAGACACACGGTGGCGAACGGTGGAGTGATAAGAAGGCGGAATGAGGGATAGGAACATTGGCACGGAGGCTGTCGCTTTTCCCGAGCGCTAGGAGCGGTAAAGGGCTACGAGGTATTTTTTAATTGGAATCCATTGTCATCTGTCACTCTGGCAGTCGGATGGTTGGGTGGCTAGCTGGGTGGCTGGCGAGCAATGGATGGCCGGCGGATGGATGGGCAGTTGATTATGGGATGGACCTCGGGCCGGGAAGAGAAGCGGCTGGAACTGATTTGGTGCACGTTCTCTACGTTCCCCATTCTCTCGGGCGATTCTGCGGAACGATTCCGTTCATTATTGCATTCCATATTTCCGGAAGCAGGTGCTATTGAGCAGCGTACCGCACCGCCAATGGTGTTCAATGGATTGGTCTTTTGCTGCCCGATTGCCGCTGGTGAGCGTTAAGAGGGTGGTTTATGTTGATTGGTGGTTGGCAAGGGTTTTGTTCATTCCCGTTTTAGGTGTAACGCCTACTGATGTTTCTTTTGCAACAGTTTTTCAGTTGAAAGTAAGCTAGAAAAGTGACAGCTGAGTTTTAAAATTGATTTCCATTTTTAATTTTCATTAATAATTCCGAAGCATAAATTCTTAAGCTGATCGGTGTGAGATTTGAAAAAAGTAGTACCATACTAGTATACTTTAGATAATCACCCAATATCGCAAAGAAAACCTACGTTAATCTAGTGAAACAAATGATTTACGAGATGCTTAGGCGCACAAACAAACGGCATTACTACACTCTAGCTACCAATGTGCCTATTACCATTCGCTCGTTAGTGACTTCCCCCTGGTCCCTTTGCTCACCCATCTTCGGTCCCGGGAAGTTTCGTGGAAAGCAGCTGAAAACTTTCGCACAACTTCCATGTCCGTCGTGTGTCTGAAACCGTCAAGCACACGAACGCTCCACATACACAGGTACAGGCATAAACGATCCAACCGGTTGATCCCATAAATTTGTCAAAAGCCCAAAATCACAGGCCCGCATCAACAGCAGCACCAGAAGCAGCAACAGAAGCAGCCGAGTTGTGGCCGATTTATTATTATGGTTCTGGTCGGTTGCCGTGCCTCCCTCGCAGACGCAACAACAGGTACGCACAGGGACGAATGGCTGTTGATCGGCCGCGAGGCGAGACCAACCCTCCGGCCATTACGCACCGGCTCCACGCCACCACGTTTGCCGGCCGGCGAATGAGTGCCGCTTGGCCCCTTTTCGGCAGGAAAACTCGGTACGATTTTCCCGATTTTCACTCTCGCTGGAAACGGTTCGTGTAGCGGTGACTCTCACTTTCGCGTGGCGTAGCGAAAGGACTCGTCGGGGGTTCTCAGGACATTTTTTCTTGGCGAGCCCATCGGAGCACGGGACTCGGTGTTCTTAAGAGATGTTTGAGAAAAAAGGGAAAAGAGAGGACGATCTTTGAACGAAATCCTGTCCAGCATCACGTAACGCAACCGGTCAAAGTAGACATACGAGCAGATTTGACGATTCTTCTTTTGAAAAGAATCTTTTTCGCTTGGTAGGCCTTGGTTCAACGACGATGCCATCGTTTCGGTTCGTTCCTTCGGTCGTTCGGTCGTGATCAGCGTAACTCACTGGCTCCCCCGTGGAAAACAAGGACGACGAATCCTGTGAGTTCCGACAGGAGGGACACTCTCGCCGTCGATCGAAGCTCGGTCAGTTCCACCGAAACCGTACAGTCGTCCGGAAGCTGTAACCGCTGTGCTTTCAGTTCACCGTCTGCTGTGAAGGAAAAGTGGTGCTGTTGTGACGCGACGAAGCCCCTTAAGGGCAAGTAGGTTACCAGCGCCGTGCGTGTGTGGGTGTGTGTGTTTGGTTCTGTGTTTGTGGTTCTAAGTTGATTTTGGGTAGCATTGGGCTCGTTTTAAAGTGTAGATAAAGAGATATCGAGAGGAAGTTTTATTTTGTTGCCAAAAAGGAAGTTCCTATGTTCCCCATTTGCCAACTGCACAGCTCACTGCGGTGCAAGAAATGCACTCTTTGATTGCAAAGAAAAGCGCACTGGATGCTCCTTTAATACGTTGCAAGATTTTTGTACGGAATTTTGAATGTAATTTTGTCATTCTACTACTCATTTTAACACCCTTTTTAATCATAAAAGAGACGCTATTTACCTTGTTGTAGGTGCTATGCGCTTGCACTCTACCAATGCACTGACCGGAAAAATCACTTGGTTCTGTTATTAATTGGATTCCCTACACCGCGTTCTTTTTTTGCCACAATAGTTATTCCACTACGAATCTCTTTAGTGAAATCGCTTGCATTGCACTAAACTGTGACCCTTTGCGGCACTAATTCCTCTTTAAACACACCCACAGACACATAGCAGAGTGCGACATAAATTGCATCCAAAAAAAGAAAAGGAGGAAGCTCACGAAAGGAAGAGAGCAGTGAAAACGAACGAACGAACGTGAAGCTTGCGAAATGAAGTGTCGCTAGTGGGGGGAGATGCTTGTCGTGTGAGCGTGGCCCCCGTGGCCATTCAAAAGCCGTGCGTGCATCCATCGTTCGGTGAGGGGTGAGTGGTTGACTTCGCAGCATTCGCTAAAGGATAGAACACCGTGCATAAGAGTTAAGGTGGAAGAGGAGAAGGAAAAAAGGTTGGACTGTAACGCCGGCTGGCTGGTGGTTCCAGCTCAACGCCCTCGAGAGAGTGAGAGAGTGTCAACGAGAGTGACAGCCACGGAGGACATCGCGAACGCGACTAGTTCGCACCACTAGCACCCTTTTCTGCTCATCATCCGTTGTTGTAGTAGGCCGGTGAGTATGGTTTTATTCACACATCTACACATGCACAGTGTGCATGGTGTTGTCACCAGGGGCACAGAATCGTCCATCTGTTTTGCGAGAAACATGGCGACGTAGGTCCGCTGGGGGGGGGGGGGGGGCTGCCAGCAAAGTGAAGGGGTTCTGTAACGCGAAGGACCACTCAGCGAGTTTTGCTGAGCTGTGCAGCAGCCGGATGCATCCGGCTCGTAGGCGGCTCAACGATGAGGATGCCTCTCTTCTTCTCCTTCTCTTTCCCTATTCTTTTTTTTGTCATTCAACCGCGGGACCTACACGCGGAACGGTAAAGTGGTGCACACGGCTCTAACCTTTCACTTTTCGCGCAAACCCCCCCGGGGCTGGTGGTGGTGGTTGGAGGGACCTGGAGGGAGAGCAGCAGAATCAGCAGAAAAGAAACCCCCTCGGGGCGTGGGCCCGGGACCGGGTAACCGGTCAAGGGTGCTCGAGATGGAACATTCCCGGAAGGATGTGTGGAGAAGGACGTTGACGGAGCGGGCCGTTGGGCCGCTGGGCCGCTCGTAAAGCTCGGGGTTTGTAATCATAATAATGGACATGATAGTCCCGCGAGAGAAAAGGGAGCCACCGTCGCCGGTGGAGGTTGAGAAATGGGGGAACCGCTTCAAAAGAAAAATATCTCAACATTGCTCGCCGCGCGTCACGTGGAGGGCGCATGCGATGGAGGCGCCAACCTTTTTCGCTTTCGCTCGCACTCGGATGCTGCTGCTGCTTTGAAAGGCAGTGTCCTCCCCACTAACGTTTGTGTGCATTGTAAAGGATGAAAAAATGGGGTGGGATTTGATGCTAGTAGCTGACTGCACGTTCGATGCACTTTTGCATCTCAAGAGCACCGTGTGGGCTGGTTGGTTTTTGCTAACAAAAACCGACCGTAGCGAGTTCAAACTGCCACCCAAGCGGATTCCCCCCCCCCCCTTCCCCCCTTTTAAGGTCATGTGACTATCTATCGTGGCTTTTAATTACTGGAAAAGCATTCGCGGGCATTCTTTATCCTTTTATGTTGGTCCCTTTTTTTTAATAGTTTTTTTTTCGGAGGTTTGCCGTTGGGCCACCTCAGGCCTTATCGTCAATTCACCCCCACCCGGTTGGGCGGTGGAGGGTAAATCCAACGTACGGTGATCACAACCCTCTATTCACCTTCATTCAAGATTATCTCGAATTTTTGGGGGGCCGCATTAATTTAGCGTCGCAGCCCAACTCTCGAACCCGGCCCAAGGGCCAATTGCGCCCATATGGTCAGGCCAGACGTGCCAAGAGGCCTTTGCCGTGGCCTCTAGACGCGAAACGAAGGCCAAGGATGCCAATCAAGAAGAGAGGGAGCAGAGTTGTGGTGTGCGTTTGCGAAGGTATTTCGGTAAGGTCAGGCTGCCAACACTCTGCCATTCTCTCTCTCTCTATCGATCGGAGGACGAGGTACGGGCGTAAAAAAACGCTCGCCAAAAAGGAACGGAAAAGCACGAAATGAAAGCTTCGTTCTGATGCTACACCTTCTTCTTCTTCTTCACCGGTGCTGCTAGTGCTGCTGGAAAAGTATGAATTTTCCACCTCACAAGGCGGAAAACCACTCGGGAGGGTGGTGACGAACAAACGAAACGAAACGTTGGCCAATGGGTTGTTTCTTCCACTCTGCCGCTTGCGCTCTGCCCCTTGCCTCTGCTGCCTAATGCTGCCACCAATCCTTGGTAAAGCTTAGGTGGCCACAAACACCGCACAGCACCGCTTGAGGCCCAGCGACAGGGCCACACGGGATTGTTTGGATTTCAAAATTTTAAGAACCAAAAGCAAGGTTCCCATTTTTTTACGCTTTTCTCCTCTTGGAGCACCAAACTGCAAACAAAGAGTTCCTCGTGTGTGCGAGGAAGGGAAAGCGTACATAAGCGGTACCGAGAGGGGGGGGGGGGGGGGTTCTGTTCATCCTGGTCACGTTCACGCCGTGCGCCAACGAAAGACAACGACGTGCGCCCTTCACATGGATTAGTTAGTTGGAAGAAATGCAAAAAAAAACAACCAACCAACAACCGGGAACGAGCGAACGGGAGAGGATAAGCAGTAAGTCTCCACTTACATCCCTTGTTTACCGTGTGTCGTTTGGGACCGGGGGACCGTTGGCTTGGTTGGTTTGTGACGCATCCCTTACAATGGACAGCCAGTATCGTCCCCATCAACCCTTAATCCCTGTAGCTGCCAAGCTGCTTCATAATGGAGCGCACGCATCCACCCTGAACTGAGCCGACATTATTACCGTGCACATTACCTGCCGCCGGATGAGCTGCTGTTCCTAATGGTGTTGGTACGTACGTTCGATTGAGTTTCCTGCATGGTCCGGGATTTTTGCGGGGAGTGCAAATGGAGGCGCCTGGTGCCTTACCGTTTGGAAGAAAAAATAAACCCAATAAAAAGCCCAAATTGAGGACCATTTTACACCGGAAAAGGGAAGCGTACTGGTGTGTACAGTATTGGCGCTAATTTGCTGCGATATGAAGCGATGAAGCTCGTTAGCTTTCTGCACCCTCTGCGTTGGAACTGCGGTAATGACTGCGTTACACCAGACCTTTCGTAGGTTTCTGGGTGTGTTCGGGGAGTTTAATTACGAAAGTCATTGTTGCCTGGACATCGCCTGCTGCCGGGAATGGACCAGCACTGCAGCTCCTCGAAGAGACTGCTCTCTGTGTGAGTACCGAGGGATGGCAATTGGCTTAACGATAACGGCAACGAGCTGTTTCATCTGCTACAAGTGGCTATCGGCTATCTGGACGGACGGGACGGTGCCTTGGAATGGCTGGGCTTGCCTTGTGTCTCGGAAGATCGGCACGGTGCACGGATCAGACGAGATCAAGCACCATTACCGTGTGCCACCGGTGTAATGTGATGATTTCTATCTTTGCTTCCCTTTGCTGGGGAAGTCGAACGATACCAGCACTTTACGCAGTGACAAGGCAGTAAAAAGATACAAATTTTACATCCCAAGCACCCTGGCACCCTCTTTCATCCCTCCCGAGATGCTCCTTTAACAGACGGAATGAGCTTGAGCGCCTTGCGTTTCAATTACGCATCGGTTGGATAAGCTTTCGATGGGCACTCGCGCCAGGAGTGGCGAAAAGTGTCATCTCATCGGATACACCCTTAAGATGCGGTCCGGTGTAATGAAACGAACCGAGGGGAACGCATCCCCAAAAAAGGGGCCAAGGATCATTAATTAAGCGGGGCGACAACAGTTCCAGGAAGTTGTCGGTCTCGGTTTTGTCGAAACCATTTCGCAAAGCTCCTCAGTTTTGGTTCTACCGGCGTAACGTGCTATCGAAGGTTAACCATCGCGACCATCTCGACGTCGAGACTGGCGACAAACAAGCGACGATAACGCCAGCCACCTGCCAGCAGCTGCTGCTCCTTTGCCCGATCGAGCGTTGATTCGAGCATAAAGGCAAAGGCGTTCTCCCTCTTTACCCCGCTTGATGATACACTACTGATAGGCTTGATGCTGGTGCCCTTTTGAACCACCGAGAAGCATCAGAAGGTCGATCTCGATTGTAAATTTGCAAAGAATTATATAAACATTAACCAGCAGCACGAGCTACAGGGCGATGATAAAAGAAACTGAGCTTACAGACCTTTTCGAACGAAGCGTTTTGATCGTTTATCGTGAATATATTTTGTGATGTGGCCCCGTTTTTTGAGTGACGCAAAACGGTTTTCTCGCAATTTAGAATTGCAGATTGCTCCAGGGCACCAACGACGATGATGATGCTGATGATGGTCGAGAACAATTTGCGTGAAAATCGCTTTCACCTCGCGACCTCTACGGTGAGTTGCCTTCGGTCGTTGGTGCCACTTTTGTGTTGTTGATCCGCACCGTATGTCCCGGAGTTGAACCAAAAACATACACAAAAACCACAAGCAAATGAATGAGTTGATGGCTTGATGTTGTTCGTTGCAAGAGCCGCATTTCGTCGATTGTGGTGTTGGTCTAATCCCTCCTCCTCAGAGAAGCAAAAAGAAAATTCGCTCGTAGAAAAGTTCGCTTCCAAATACTGTTCCGTAGCTACTGCGCCAGGTATGGCTGCATCGGAGAGACACAGCAATGGGCACCAACAGAGGTGGCCACACTGTAGCAGCCGGGCAGGAAGATTGGAAAATTTACATTTAAATGAAAACAACATCGGGATTACTTCTCATCCTCGTCGCTGCACCCGGGTTTCGGTTCACTTTCCGTTCGAACACTTGTTTCGATCATCTTTACCGTCTCGTTCTTCTTCCTTCTCACACCTTGTGTTGTGTCAGTTGGGAGTTTGGCGGCGAGGTTCAAACATCGTCGAACGGTGTTCCGTGTTGCAGCTGCACCCCAGGAGCACCTCTCGCGACGCGGTCTCTGCTTTAATTGTGATCCATCGGGATTAACCGGAACATGCTACATTCATTACGGTTAGCTCTTCGACTCCCTAGCCTCGCAGTGGTTGCCGTTGTTGATTGTCGACCACGGAACTGGCACGGTCAAAGGATTATCACGATTCGCGCAAAACTGGATGGCAGCTCCGGTGCTACTACTGCTTTTAATCCTCCATACCGTGGTCAGAGTTTCTGGGCACTCGTCGCAACGGACATCAATTACCAGCGGACAATTGGAGCACGTTTGTGCCATTGAGAGGTGATGGTGGTACAGGATTGAGGTCAGCGGCTTAGCGATCGTTCAGTTATTGTCTTTAGTGTCTCAAGAGGTCGGTGCTCATGGTGCCTTCACCGGAAAGCCTGAGCTTTCTTTCCGGATTGAGTATTTTTAATAAACTTTTACGCCATTTTGCAGACGGCCAGCTGGTGTTGCTGCCAGTGAAAGGAAGAAGCTCTCTCTCTCTCAGCCTCTCAAATCGCCAATCGTCGTCGTCGTCGTCGTCGACGCCGTGCGCTACAATTTGAAAATTTAATTTATCGCAAGCGAACAGCCACAATGGCGAGCACGTACCGCGTGGCTCTCAGGACCCTGGCTTGGCCGATCCCCGGCCGGGTTAAGCTGCAGCAACTGTGCGAACCTGGTGCGCACCAAAGCGAGACCACGAGACACCGAGGGCCGCCCCTTGGTAATGATTTACAATCGCATTTAAGGATTGCCGGTCGAGGGCGGCCGTTCGGTACCGATCGCAGCGGTTAAAGCTGGCTCACAGCAGGAGCAGCCCCAGGGGTAGCAGCAGCTGGGACCTAACCCAATCGTCGTACGCTTCTTGGAAAACATAATTCTCACCCATCGCGTGGTGCTTCGGGAGATATAGTGAAGGTAAAACGAGCAAATGATGATTCCCGGGGTCCGTCTCACTCCTGCTCAGGACCGCATTTCTGGTTCGCCGAGCATCCAGCACACGGTCACTTGCGTGTCTTACGATTACGGTCCTCGTGGTGCTGCTTGTGTGAGGTTATTTGCATAAATTGGAGCCACAATACCGGATGGTTGGAACAGTTGGATGAGCCTATTTGCGCCCGGATGCGCGTTGTTTCTGCTAATTCCGACAGCTTCCCCCGCCAAACGGTGATGATGATGATGATGATATGGGACGATGGGAGTTGATACGCCGGTTTTTGGGTTGCCAAGCGCCTCCGGTGGGGTCGGTTGGTTATCAATCACGCGTACGAAGCAGCAGTTTGATTGATGGGCATCTGGGCGCGCACCACAATTGCAAACATGGCGCATGTTTGGTCAACAAATTAGTGAGGCAACTGTGGACAGCATAAACCAAACCGTCGTTGGTTCAACAAACATACAAACGGAGAGTAAGAAATGAAATGATTTTCAATATTTGTTTCGATGGTTAGCAAACGTGCGAGGTGCATTTGTTTCGCGGAAAAAAACTTCACAGTAACCTTCTGCAAACAACTAACATCACCACTGCACCATTACACTGCAAACTCAAAGCAAAGAGAGGGATTTTTCCAATTTTACACCGCACGAAATTGCAAATCATTCTCTGCAAAGCATTTCATTATCGGCGCTTACTATTAAACCTGTCACAAGCGGTTCACTCTGGACATTTCCAATTCCCTTTCAGGGTTGGTGCCAGGTTTTTCTATTTGCAGCATGCCGTTTGTTGGACTCTCGTGTTCGTCGGATTAACGACTGCAGAAGAGAGTGACTGTTCGGGCGAGAGAGAGAGAGAAAGAGAATGGAACTCGTATTCATTTCCAAGCTCAGGCCTGTGAGGCCAGTGAGCAGCATAAGTCGAATAAATGGGATTCTGCGGTTTTGCTGGAGGCACAAGGCACTGGGCCATAAGCTCGCCACCGGCACGGGTTATGCAACATTGGAGGAAGTTGCTGGCCGCCGCTTCCGCCACATCCTTTTTTGTCCTTCTGTTTCCCCCATCCTCTGTCCATGTTAGTCATCGTACTGCTTGTGCTTAATTCCACGCCAGACGAGGTTGAATCGTTTGCTTAGGTTGGTTGGTTGGTTGGCTGATGGTGTGGTTTGCCCATTTGCTATTGCCATTCATTGCTATCCGCGTCCGCAAGTTTTCCCTTTTTTATTGTTTGTTTGCACAAGACAGGAATAGATGTAGAGGTGTTTCGTCGTTCCGTTATTCCGTTGCCCATTTTGCATCATTTGCGTTGGCTCTTGCGGGGGAGTCAAGTGGCTTTGTTGGATCGCATTTTGAGACAGATCGCTTTCTTTCTTTTTCTGTGGGTGGAAAGCGATAGATGGACTTGGAAGTTTGTAAAAAAGATTTTCATTTTTTACAGAAGTTAAGACCTCTTCTTATTTAGACGTTTTATGAAATACGCTTGTCACTTTGACAGCAATCCAACAATCCGGCAAGGCCTACTTTAAACGAAGCGCCTACTTTAATGGAAAACGATCCGACTCTGGTTCATCAAGCGACAAGCGGCTCAGACTGCCAATTGGTTCGTGCTTTTCCGTGTCCTGTTCGGAGTGGTAGTGGTGGGCATCTCATTTGCAAACCATTTGCCAATAATGTCATTAACATTTAAAATGAATTCTTATCCCCATCCTCCCATCGCCACATTTGGATAATTGTCAAAAGGAAATGGAGCCGTTCATTGTTCCGATCCGGTTCAAGTATCCGGTTCCTGTGCTCAAGGACATACTCTCTGTTTGCACATCGACATCGGAAGCAACATTTTGTGTGCTTCTGCTTCATCGATGGCCACATAAAATTAAAAAACCTTCCCTTTCCCTACCACATACCAAATCATACCGTATGTGTGGCGAACAGTTTACGGATTTGTTTCGAATTGGGCACGCACGACGCAGTGCGCAATGGCCACAAAGACACGTGGGCTTTTAATTTTTTTCGCTCGAGGGAATTTGCGCCCTACGGGGAGATTACATCAAGGACTGCTGCTACTGAGTTCCTCGTAGGGGGTGGAATGCCATTTTTTGTGGTTGGTTTCCAGCTGGTTTCTGTGGCCACCGCACGTGTGAGTACGGAACGAGCGCTTTCAGTTCCGAGGAGGCGTGATTTGTTGGTTTGATTGATTGCCGCAGGGAATCACGAACTTTTGGCTTACTTTATGATCCTGGATGGTGGGAGAGAGAGAGAGAGGCCTTTCTTTATGATGCCAGCGCGTACACCGATGCCCCATTTACGCCAGCCGTTACGTCTTCGGTTCGGTTGAAATGGCGGTTTCGAGGTCCGAGGTCAGCTCTTTCCCTCTGGGTGGAGCCCGAGTGCTATTAAAAATGCAAATGAATGCGCCTGCGACGGATCCCCGGGTATCGGTTGTTCGGTTTAAGAGTTTATTAAATATTATCAGCGCCTGATGGTGGACGAGTTTATGTTGGCCTTTAACGAGCGGCCTCTGATTGGCCGGATGCCTGGATTTGGTGTACGTGTAATGTGTCATAATCTGCACTTTATGCAGGCCGTACCGATAGCTTCGTAAATCGAAATTGATCTGATAGAAAGAGGAAGAGAGAAGGAGATGAAAAATGAGAGATCAAACAGTGCAAACAACTTTGTGCCAACAACATCCAATCGCTCAACAATTACTTATAAATGGATGATGCGTGACCCTGCGTGGTGCTACTTAACCTTTCGTCCTTCTACAGCTTCCCATCAAATGAAAAACGACACAGGCAGAGGGCCCTCCCGGGTTGTGACCCACCGTAAGCTGATTAATTAATCAATAACAGCCACCATCGGTCCATCGTCTCAGTTTCTCGCTGTTGGCCACCAAAACAGCTGCTTTTCGCGCTTTTCTCAGCTACTAATGTTGGCTCCCAGTATCTTTAGTGTTCACCTGGTGATGCTCTTGACTTCGAGATGGATGAGCGGCGGAGTCCACTGAGGGTCAGCAAACCTTGCGATGTCTGTGAAGTGTTGCTGCTTTCCGATGTGGACGATTGTCGGCAGTTACTGATGAGCTGGAACTCATAAATCTACCCCTCGGGGGAAGCTGCTGTAGGGAACAAACACGATTGGCTGACAGAATACTGGATCTCGAAGTTGCTTGTGAGGTAAATGGAGATCGTTCCACCAAGGGATTGCGATAGGTTACTGCGATGACGCGAGTAATTCTCTGCAGTAAAACATTCGATTTGGGTGAGTTGAGCTGTCAAACTGCTGCTGTGCTGTGCTGTGGATACTTGGATTGATCCTTCTGATTGATACTGAGGCCTCTCCCTAAACACCAAACATGGAATGGTGAAGACCATGTGGATCCTGGTGTCCTTTATTTAATCCTGGACGTCCTCCTTTTGGGCTTAACTACGCACGACGACAAAACACACGATGACCATAGGCTCTTAATCATGTGGCCAAATATTGACTGCAGCATACCGACGTGAACGTGCGTATCGATGTGTGTTGAAGGATTTAACACAAAACTTTGTTCGTGGAGAGAATGGAGGAATTTGCGAGTTTTTAATCTCCGACTGAAGCTTTCGGCACTGACCATAAATTGAAGGTAAAATCCCACTTGACCGCTACCTTCATTGTGTGCATTGGAAATGCCATCGTGCAGTGCGGCATTGCGCGTATCATCGACAGGGCTTTAATGGATGGTTGGTTTGAATTTTATGGATTCACGGAATTCGTGTCCGTATTGCGGGAGATTTTTTTTTCTCTGGTTCCGATCCACCAATGAATCCATCACCATCGATTACCCGAGGCGTCATTCATGGGCATTGTTGAAGGGTCGTTTTCCTTCGTTTTTGATTCATGAATTTTTGTTTCAATTTGTTTTTATCTGTAGGTCACTACCCCACGCAAGAGAAGAAGGACTCGTAAAATCCCCGGCCCCCGGGGGTGGGGCGAAAAGAGGTTAACAAAGTTTTGTTATTATTATTCATGCAGCCTGAAAGATCCCCCAGAGAAAAAAGAAAAGGTGGGAGAAAAAGGGAAAATCAGTTTAAAATTCATTACGAGCAATCCTTGGGCCTTGGAATGCCCTTCCAATGTGAACCAATCCGTTCGGAACAACGCGTTACCATCCGTTTTAAACGGTGCGGTGCCTAATGAACCGTGAAATTCTTCCGAGCTTCATCGGATACCGCGATGATTAAGTGGGTTTTGTTTGGTCCCACAGTGTGGATGAAGGAAAGGAGAGGAAAAAAAACAGGAAAAAACCAGAAGAGCGGGAGGACACGTAAAGTGCATTTGGTAGGTCCTGGTCGGTTTATTGATGGTCCCACACGAGGGTGAGGCACGAGTTCGAGTTGAGTTTTCTGACCCTAGTCAGAATCCCCCTTTTTTGGCTCGATTATCCTTTTTTTCCTCGGACGCTTGAGAGTTGCTTTCTTCAATCTTTCATCTGGCATCCGGAGGAACCGCAAAAGTGTCGGAATGGGGTCCTAGGCCAGTCATCGGTTGAAATATGGCCGTTATAAAGTTACTACACTCGACCACTGCCCGGTGCTACTGCCTAATGGTCATCGCTGGTAGCTCGTGTTGCAGAATGGGGACTCTACTAGCCTGTTTGGGTCACCAATAAGAATGAATGAGCCTCCGACGGCCATGAGAAAACCCTCCGAACGAAAGAAACTGTCAAATCCCATTTGCCTGGAACCGAACAGCATGCGGCTGGCCGGTGGGGACTAGATCTGGGGACGAACGATTTGTTTTGTGAGAATAGATTCCGGATCCCCCGTTTTTTTTTCTCTCTCGGGCGGCGCGTGGCCCTCCGCGTTGACAAAGGCCTTTCTTTCGTTCGTTCGTTCTTTACTGCCGACCGGCTCAATCTCTTTTCGCTCCGGCCTCCGGCTACGATGAAGGTCCCGAGATTTTGGTCTAGTCTCGGGGCAGAAAGCGAGCGGTAGGAATGCGGTTGTCTTCGAACCGGTAATGGATGGGGGTTTTTAAGCAGGGACAGCAGCAGAGGGTGGATTGATGATGATGATGATGATGATGATGCTGCCGCTGCTGTCCTGGTGCTTTGTGGGTGCAAATGGGCTGACAAAATGTGAACCCCATTTCATTCAATCAACAGTTAACTCCCAATTTGACACGATACTTTTACACTTTCCTAATGTGTGCGATGGTACGCTAGTAGTAGTGGTAGAAGGTAGTAGCTTGAACTAAGGAACTCTCCCCCCCCCCCCCCCTTTCGATCAATCTTCGGCGAATAGTGAGCCATTGTGCTTGGAAACGAATTTATTTAGCTTTCTCGCACACCGTCCGCTGTCACGATAAGGTTCGCGGATTCTGGTTTTTGTTTGGGCACCGAATGGAAAGGACGACGTTGAGTTGCATGACGAATTTTTGAGGGGGTTTTTTGGCTGAACCGCCATTTGTTTGACATCGATCGTAGCAGCCTTTATTTACTTAGCCTGCTACGATAGCGTTTATGGTAATGGTGGTGTGCTGCCGGGGGGCGAACAACACGAACACACTTCTCGGCGAAGGCGAACTTGATGAATGATGAGACAGCTTGCTTGTTTGCTATTTGCATTATTTAGAATTTGAATTGGTGGCATGACGGGTCGTGTAGAATTAGGTGAAGAAGAGGTTAGCAAGGCATTAAAGTTAAGCTTTTACGGCAATTATTTAGGGAAGCTAGAACGAAAAGAACATTTGCATCAATTATGCTTAGGTGATTCTAGAAACAAGCGATTCCTTTGTATTAAAATGTAAGAAAATTAACTTTTAAAGAGCCCTGCAGGATATTTGTCGAAAAAATACTTTAAAAGTCGACACCCAGGTATTTGGAGATTAATATTTTATGACCAAACCTGCAACGTTCTCTTTCTTTCTCTTTCTGTGCTCTCAAACATCGTTGCGGTTTCTCATCCCACAGGGAATGGCCACACAAAACCATGGTATCACGGTTTTGTTGAGTCGAGTTTCGAGGACTCTATCATAGATAAAACCGAGAGCATTCAACTCATGGCTTCAACCACTAAACTCTTGCACTAAAAAAGGGGAGGGAGAAGAAGAAAACCACCGATGGGTGTACTTCAGGTCAAGCCTCCAGGATGTGGCCAGGAAAAGTTCCTCTCAAAAACCCGCACATTTCGGCACATTCTGGCCAAGGCACCAACAGGCCAGTAGCCCGGTATGATCGATGTGAACGAGATTCCCATTTAACCTGCACCTGGATCGATCTGGATCCGGGAGGGCGATTGTGATGGTGGCAGGTGTTCCCGGTTCAAGCATGTCTCCTGGTTCGATAGTTCGATTTTACTGATCGAACACAGTAAATCACATCACGCCAGTGCTCCGTAAGTGAGTATAGTGTGCACCAGCGGAGGTGTCCCTGTGCGCAATAAACTCACCATCAATCAGCGCGCCGAAAGTTGAGTTTCCACAATAAGTTGCATGGGTGTATGGCGTATCTTTTCGTACGTGTCGACGACAGCAGCAAGAAGAAAAAAAAAATACGGACGACAAAATATGGACCCCGGGACGCGAATGCATGCATATGAGATACCGAACCGACGGACACCTCCCGGGGCCCCCAGGAGAATCGTCTAGATTGTACGTCTTTCGCTAGTCCAAGTGCTCTCGCCCAAGTGGCTTCGGTGTGGGTGCGCGCAAGGAGCATTAAATCCTTTCAAATTTTCATATCGCTGCAACTTTCCGTTCGACCTCCCCCGGTCCTTACCCCGTCTGGCTATGGCGGCGGTGTTGTTTGCCACTGGATAAGCCCGAGCCTCGAACCACGAGTCCAAGAAGTTTCGTAATAAAAAAAAGTAATCTCGTCTTGCGTCCTAGCACAGCGTCTGCCACCAGGGGTCTGCTGGGAACCGTCAGCCGGGGAAGGGATTTACTTTCATCACTTCATCATCACCACCACCATCGACCGAGTTTGCGTGGGCTTTCCGCGGCGACACTGAAGTACCTTAGAACGATCGAGAAGGATCTATAAAATGGGATTGCATGATTCTTCCCCCCCGGGGCGGAGTTTTCAGTATCCGAGTGAGTGTGTATCTCGTGGTCCTTGTTACCTGGTTATTTGATTTGTGCGCGCTGGTGGCCAAATTTGCCAAAGAACCCTTTTAAATTGTGCCCAGAGATTGGCCACCGTTGTCCACAATACACCGGCACCGTGAGCGATTTCACTCCAAGCGAACTATTGATCCAGGGCACCGGATGGGCAATGTGGCCCGCGTAATGCAATGAAAACCGAAGCTCGGACCACGCGCTCGGAACGGCGTAATTTTTATTTATTCAAACCCTTTCGGCCTTACCGTCGCGACGCAATCGCCGCCAAACGGAGCAGAGATCGGTTTCGGATTCGGAGCCAATGGAGCGGACAGTATCGGCCTGCCGGTATCGATAACGGGCAGTTTACGCACCGGCAAACGCTTGGTGTGTTGTGTGGTGTTGGTATGTTTTTCTTACAGCTTTACCGTGGTACGGACAAGGTTATTCAGTATCCTGGCCTATATGGGGCTCTCGCTACGGTTTGGGGGATACATGCGCATGCTTACTCGCTCTCCTTTCGCTCCCTCCATAATTCAACAGCAGATTCCGGAACACGCTAGTGTAAACAAAAGAATGCTGAATAATAAATTAACCACAGGGCCGGCTGGGGCGGGTTCAGGCTTCCAAGAGGGAGCCCACGAAAGGGTTGTTGCAGCGAAGGAACTCAACCGGTAGCCTTTCGATTCGCAGAAGGTGTACGGCGTATGGCGAAGAAATCGCGGATAAGGCGTTTGATACCTTTTCTCCTATCGTTTTGTGGTCATGATCCTGGATAGTGTGATGTGATAAGTTGAGGATTAAGGCTCTTTTAGACGTAAATAGAACCCTAAGTAGCGACAAACATAGCCCGTGTCCTTGGTTTATCAAAATTATTTGGACCAAAAAGGATCAAAAGGACGATTCGTGAGGCGTCAAGTCAGTAATTAGTCAAGTAGCATGGATATCAAGAACCATTTCAATGGAAATGCAATTTCCAGTGAGTCGGCGGACTCTTCGTCCAACCGATTCCGCTCCATTGACTCCAGGTTTGCAATCTGGCCAACATCGGTCGAGTGCCCTCACCGGGCACCATTCATTGCTTATCGTTATCGTGCTGCATAGATTAACGCATGCGGAGCGTTTTGTCTCTGAGTCTGCAATGAACATCCCAGTTTGCAGCATAATCGAGCGGTGTACACATAACCACACTTTTCAGTTCAACGATGGTCCTGGTTGGTTTTCATGGGTGATCAGACAAAGCATGCTGCTGCTGCTGCTGCTGCTGTTCGTCGTTGTTGTCGTTGTCAGGGGTGACCTGCCGGAAGAGGATCTAAAGTAGACCAGCAGCACCGTGGTATCCCTTGTTTTGGTTCGCAGATATGCAAAAGGTCCTCTAAATTCGGTTCGCCCCACACGGCGTATCGGGAACGAGGTTTACGAGGGCACTTGTAGGGCGAACCGAGCTAAAACCCTTTTCAACCGATCCCTGTCGACTGTCGAGTGCATTACCACGACTGAATGACTCGCGCGGGCGAATGTCACTCGACGTGGCATTGCAATTTCCGATTCTTAAACTAACATTATCGCAGTGGCAACGGTGGCAGGGAGGGTTAAGCGGACTTCCGGCCAACATTTGAACTCCACGCCCCCTCCCCCCTCCTCTCCTGGCACCCATAATTACCGAGTCACAATGGATGCATTTTACTGATCGCTGAAATGAGGAAGAAAAAGATCCAGTGCTTTTGTTGGTGGAGTTCACGTTTTCCGCCTTTCTCTCTCTCGCTCGTGCCACGTTGACGCACACTTTCGAGCGGATTGCATTTCGCATTTCGATGCAGCTACACGAGCACCAGCTCCTTCTCTCGGTGCGCATTTCATCGGAACTTTGCCATTTTCCCCGCCGACATTCTGTATCCGCAGTTTAGCGTGCGTTTTAAGAGCTTTTAATGGTGCTGGAGCCGGCAAGCCGAGTCAACGTGAGCAGCGCGCGTTAAGCGCGAATGCCTTTCGCCGATTATTTTTTCCGTGAAATGCACGATTTAATTAAAACGCCACATTGTTACTTCAGGACGATGACGACGACGAATTCCACTTTGTGCATGTTGCGCCCGCGCGCGTTGTAAAGCGTTTGTAACAGTCTGTGCAATGCGCAATGCTCGTTGCTTTTTCCCTTTTTGTGTTACTTCCATTCGGTGCCGTTGGCTTGCGAGGAGAGCTCCGTGCAACATAAATATTAATTAGTGCGAGCGATAAGCGAGTGGCACGAATCACGTGAGCGTGAAAATTGACTCTTTGCACCCTGGTGGAAGCCTGGAAGGGTCCTTTTAGTGCACTCGTTCAGTAACAGTAACAGTGCGTTCGTGCAATGCATAATGCATTTGGCATGGGTGCTTTATGACGCTCTCGTGCTGCCATTGTGTCCTCGAGCATTGGATTGGAGAGGTTGAGAAAGCAATTACATTTAAAACTGAAACTCTTACCTCTTCCGTAATCAATTTCGTAACGCTCCGTGATTGACGCTTCATTTGAGATTCTACACCAGAACAAAAGAAGGTGGAATGGCAGATAAAAAAGGGAAAGAAAAATCACTGTCCCAGGGGCACGCAAGGTGCTGCAAGATCGGTGTGAAGCGCCGGAAGCTACCGGGCAGCTCGCATATGCCATCGCAAACATATCCTTGAACACGTACACATCACAAAGATTTGCTGGACATGCCGCGTCGACACCATGTTGAGCCGAGGCGTCCGAGGGATGAAAAAAAAACCGGGAAAAGTGGAGGGAACCGATTCCAACTCTCTGTCCAATGGGTCATCACAGCTGAGGACGCACTGGGGCCGACTCACTCGACTCCGATTCCTACCGGCCGACCTGCCTTCGTCATTTATAATCCCATTTTATCCCAACGTCGGCGCATTTGGGCACGTTCTGGTTGCGTGTCCGGGTCATGGTGTCGGTTGTACGAACAGTTACCGCACCGTGGCCATTGTCGTGGTTTGTGTACAAGCTCGTGGAGTCGTTAATTTCTATCTAGAAGCTGGAAGATGGATCGCATGTGAAGCTCAAGTACTTTGCATTCCTGCTATCATACACGCCGCCGCCCGCACTCTTGCTCTCGGTCGGTCGGTTGCAATTCCGGTGGAGATAGGAAAACAATGCTTTATTCCCCCGCCGGGAGCGATGAACCCGTGTGCACGTTCGTTCAAAAGATTCTGGCGCACGTTTTGGACAAAATCTCCTCCCGCATAAAAGGATCATATGGCATGGCATGGTGGCCATGTGTTCTGTTGTCGAAAGGGGCAGCGGTCTCTGAACTGTCGCTTCCAGCACAACGCAATGGTCAGGCGGCCAAAAGCGCACCAGGCATATAAGTGACGGTTGAAATGGGAAATGAAATGCTGTGATGGCAAATGGGAATTGCATTTCCTTCAATCCGGACATCCTGTCCATGCTGCTGCATGTCAATCCTGTCCGTCAATCCATCGATGCGCTCGCCTGGGTGACACCTTTGACCAACCGCCCAAAAACCATGCTTCCAAACAGCTGCACCACATAACCGCGCAGCAGACAGGAACCACCGGCACTTGCTGGTGCTTTCCGGTTCCGGCGGAAATTGACGATTGCGTGCGTTAATTGTTTGAACATTTGAACCGAGAGTGCAGAGGTGAAAGGCTGAAACTGTAACTGACAGATACCGCGACCCATGACGTCGTTATGTGACCAATCATATTATCGTGGTTTCGATTCCTGTTTTGCCGATCCTGAGGTTAACCGGCGGGTTGTTTATGATTTTGGAAACGAAACGACAACGGGACACCGCCTGATAGTCAACCTCGCACACCGCGGGAGGGTTTAGTGTGGTTTTGTGTGGGGATGGGCGTGATTAATGATAAAGGGGGGGGGGGGGTGGTCTCGATTACAAACATGGATCGATGGCCGAGAGTTCGTTGCATTCGTTGCACAGAAAGTGAACAGTCACTCACCCCCTAGCGGGGCACAATAGGTTGTTATAATTGAACAGCTTCCGCTGGACGCGATTGATCGCTGCTGACAATGGTGTACCTCAGGCGTATCATCGCTTTTCAACCGACAACCCCCAACTGCCGGGAGCACATTTTCTACTTTATTCCCATCCCTTTTTTCCAACTCCTAATGGTTCCATTGATCATCCGTTGTAACTCTCGGTCGCCATGGGATTGCGACCACAGGTAGCTGATAGGTAGGGTGCCTGTCTATTGTAATCGAGATAACGATATCCTGCCATGCCTTCCCGAGGCTAAGGAAGGGCTCCCGGAACGCCACCGAGATAAGTTAATCATCGGAGCGCCCTTCGGAAGTGATTGTGTCGATGCGATTGAAGGATTTCTTTGATTCCCCCCCGGGGCGAAAAGGAGTATGTCAAGATGCCAAGATGCGAGATGCTTCTGTTGGTTCTCACTGGACAAAGAAGAAGTTGAATTGAAGTTGTGTAAGTAGTGCATCATGCATGCAGCCCACTGCTGGTTGCAGGAAGGAAAGGGAATTTTCACAATTGAACATCAATTCCGGTGAAGTAATCTTATCCTGCATTGTTGCGTTGCGTCCATTTGCTTCCAAGAAGAAGTCCGATTATGGAAACATATGATGGCGGATCGAATGAGAAGATGAATCGTGCAGAGAAGAGTTTCTCTGATGCAATCTCTTGCGTAGTTTTACCCGGGACGTCATAGAAATTCCCGGTGTACGCTTTTGGTTCTACCTTGGTATTCCGGTATTTCCGGCAGTATTCCCTAGCCGATCTCGATGCCATTAGTAAACACAGATATTGAGACAGATATTGAGAGTCAGTGCGATGGCTATACACCTGGGACTCGCGTCAAATCAACCTGTACGGTCGAGGATACCTCAGCTCTTCGCCAATGGATGACATTTCCCGTTTCCGTTGAAGCAACGACAGCGTGATCGCTCACCGGTACTATAGTTCCCTCCTCCTCCTCCTGGTGGCCGTGAGCATAAACATTTGTTCAGTGTTGTTGCTGTGTCGTCTCCAGTGCTCACGGTTATTCATTAGGTTCGCGTATGGTAGGCCTCGTATCGGAAAGCGCTCTAGCATGTTATGGCGAAAAAAAAAGCGAGGAAAAAAGAAACTTCAACTTTATTGCCCAGGCCAGCACGATCGGCATGAACTTCTGCTCCGACTGGATGGTTGGATGGAAAGAGTATAAATTAAGCGTTTCCTGGGCGACCCTATTCGCTCGGCTGGCTGGCTTAGTTGGCCGTTGTCAGCAGGGGAGTCATGCACAGTTCGTTGTTCGGAGCCATTAGGCCTTGCTAGAGGTTCTTGCTGGCTTTGTTTAGAAAAACGCAAAAATACGTTCAGAACATCCTTGGCCTTTCGCCTCGGCGCGTATGTTTGGTGGTGCTGCTTCGTGTCGCGCGTAGTTAACCTTCCCGTGGACCGGCGCCCTTCAGCTCAAACGATCGATTTACGGAGAGACCTCACGGACAGTGGAGTTGTTGCAATGATTTGCTGCCCAGTGCTACAGCGGAGAGTAAATTAAATTTCGTTGCCTCAGTCTGGCCTCAGTTCATGTCTGGTGCTACCAACCATCCATCATCATCTTGAGTCGCGCATTTTCATTTACTACGCGCCAAGAACTGATGACCATTGCTCTGGCAAGGCGGATGAAAGCAAACCAGTCCAGGATGCTCAATTTACCAGCGAACCAACGGAGAGGAAGGTGAGGAAGTTTTTAATTAAATTAAGCCAAACGAACGAAATTGTGCTGAACCACTTGAAGGTGTTGCAGTACGTCAGCAGCAGCAGCACCAAGGGAAGAAATCAAAAAGAACACCCGGAGAAAGTACGGGATGCAGAATGATAATTAAAAAGGCATCTCTCGCTGCTTCCTGGCATGCCGTTGATGAATTGTGTAGCACGATGGCGATTGGTTTACGGTTTCAATGCAGCTGCCTGCTACTGCGGTACTTGGTGTTTGAAGTGTCGCAATTGAAATGGTGCTGCATTTGGCAAACGGCAATTCTGAGTTTCACGGCACCGTTTGCGTCGTGTTCGATATTAATTTCCTTTCGCTTCGTACGTTCGCCGGCACACACTCTAAACGACATTTTGACATTTATGACGAAAGTTTGGGGGAAATCCCTCATTCCAGGGAGAGAGAGAGAGAGAGAGAGAGAGAGAGAGAGGGGGAGCGGAGCCTTTTCTTTTTCTCCTTCTTCTCTTCCCGTCGACATCTTCGACAAAGCAAAGTGCAAAGTTCAGCATCGGTTCGGGCCATTCCTGAACAGGACCACCATCACGCTCAGGGAATTCATTTTCCCGGGGGCGAGCGTAATAAATCGATCCGAAACCCCTCCGTTTCATCCATCGTCAGGGTGTTGGGAATGAAATAAGTTATTTTGTTTTTAATACACACTCACCAGCACACCCTCCACTGGCAGCGACTGTGTTGCAGTTGGTTTGTCGAGGGAATCGATCTTCTTGAGAAGAAGCCAATCGCATAAGGACGAGCAACCGCTTGCAGCCGCAGCAGCAGCAACAGTAATTTGCCTCATCGGGGTGCAGAAAGAGGAGGGTGCAAGGGAGGGGTGGCAAAAGTTTTCTAATCACTTCAAAACTGCCAAACCCCCAAAGAACGAACCAAAAAACCGGTCCAAGAAGAAGAAGAGGAAGAAGATCGGTCCAAGGGGATGAACTTTCGCACCGATTTCCGTCACCATTCCCGGTCATTAAGCGTCGGAAACCCCCGGAAAGCCAGCCCTGTAATCTAAGGGATCGGCTCCGGGGAGGGTGAGAGAGATTTACATCATCAGAGCCTCTGCTCCTCTTCCTCCTCCTTCGGTCTGCACGAGGAAACGGAACGGAGGTTCGATAGAAATAACAGTAATAATTGCACAACTTTCGGTACAGAGCATCTGAGCTCTCCCCTCGCCCCTTTTGGAGGACTCGGCCCTCTTTCCGGGGAATTCAATTTTCCTTCCGTTTTACGAATTTTACTCCCATCATTTCTCTCCGCTCGAGTCGTCTCGAGAGTCGTACGAGTGTTTGTGTGCCCATGAGAGTGTATGGGAGTTTGTGGGAAATGAATTTTCATTATGAGTTTTTCAGGTTTTTCGGAAGCAGAACGAGCTTCCGGTCGCATGGCCTTTGGAGCTCTAGGAGGAGCTCTAGGAAGAGATGTGGTTTGGAACTGACAAATCCATCCGTAAGCACCCTTCACTCCACTCCGTTGCATAATTAGGGAATAGTTAGAAGTTGGATCATCGTTTATTAACGCTCCATATAAAAAAAGGATCATGTGCTCGGGATGGAAATCATTATTCTTTTACATGAGTAAAAGCTCCCTCCGCCAAAACAGGGACGCTAGCTGTGGAAGCCCCTTTGATCTGTTGCTGTTAAATTGGCTGGAAATAGCAGCAGCAGAGCAGTGATGTGAGTGTGGCGGGTGTATGCGGTACTAACAGCTTAATTGTTAATTATCCGCATTCACTCCACCGATTTACTCGACCGTTGCATTGTTTGGCCACCCAACCACTTCTACCCGAAGGATCGTTATTCTATTTCCATTTTAACGGCATTACACGCTCGTTACGAAAAAGAGGCAACTATCGTGACCTGGGGCTACTTGGTGCCCAAAAGGCAAAGAAAAAAAAGAAACATCCAACCGTTCATGCGAAATCGTAAACCGTTCGCCAAAACGCTAGCAACAACGACCAGTGGTCCTTCAGAAGCAAAGAAACCCCCGGGGAGGGCGAAAATACGGCATCGATCGATGGTGGTACGGGCCAGGTTATGATCAGTGGCAGCGCAGTGGTGGCGGGGCGTTGCTGAAAGTTATTGCTTTTTCGTGTGCTTGGAAAGCAGTTTTGGGCAATTTTTTAAGCTGCCCAAAAAAGGAAGGGGGAGTGCTATGGTGAAACCATTGGCCCATTACATTGGTGCTGTACTGCCCGCGGCCCCACCGTGGGTGTCGCTTTTGGTACGCGGCCGAGCCGAGGGTTGACTGGACCAAATGGCCCACTTTAAACGGCTAAGACTTTCGTGGAAGGCAAAAGAGCATAATATTTGTGCGCGGGGGGTTTAATAATATATCTGTGGCATGTGGCCATCATCATCATCATCATCGTGTTCGGAAGTGAAGCAAAATTCTCGAAAACGTGAACTGCGGCACCACTTTCTGTTCGAATTCCATACTCCATTCCACTTAAATCCTCACCTAAATAACACATCGTCCAGCGAAACGATAGCTCTACCAAGGGGTTAGCGAAAAAAAAGCTCGCGCGAATACGTGAGCGACTAGGCGCCTCCATCGAGCGATGCGCACTGAATGGTCCCGATGATTGCGATTATCCATCACGGTTCGGCAACCGTGGCGGGGTTCCATTGTACCATTCGCCACCGCGCCAGGCGTCCGATGTGCCAATCAAGCACAATTTCACGGGCTTTAGCACCTAAATCCGGCTGGGACCGGCTGACTGGCCAGTGGAAGGCTCGAACTCGAACGCAAACGATTCCAGCTGGTGAATTATGAATGGCATCGCATGATGGTCATGATGCGCCGTGCTTCATCCAATGATCCGGTGTGCTCCCATCCCGAGCGTATTGGAACAATGGCATTGCTATGAAGGAAAACAATAACGTCAGCAGGTGGAGGAGGAACAAAGGGAGCGTGAGGAACGTGCCTCGCCTACACAAACAACACAATCGCAGTGCGTATGAGACCGTTGGTTGAACCAACCAAGCTAGTAAAGCCGCTTTAGTATAAACAATGGGTTTTGATGCTTCAAACTATCTATGAACCAACTCGGAACTCCGCGATTCATCGTCGCTCTCCGTCCTCATTGTGGCCTTTGTTGTTAGTTTGTACAGTGGGAGTAATAACTTATTGGAACTGGAACTAAAACCGGGAAATCTCTCCGTAATAAAACACTAAACAAAACCGTTGAAGCACGTCAGAAAAAAAGACCACATCACCTGACTCATATTTCGTAACAAATCTGGCGCGATACCTCATCGGATGATTTGCTGCCCATCCACGAGAGCCGTGGTCAGTTTTAGTTTTTGGTAGCGAAGCGTTTGGTCCGCACAACGTTTTTTGACATGCTTGATGGGCTAAACGGGCCAGCGGGACGAGAAGCGAGGGCCCATAAATTACTCCCGATTGTTACATGCATCATACATACCTGGGCGGCGGTGTACGCGGAGTGTGATAAAATTGATAAGCGATGTTTGGCCGTGATTTATGCTTCGGGTATTGCAACAGCTTCGGGACTGTCACAAAATTTATAACAGCATTTCATTCACTCCTGCGTGACAGTTACACCTTGCAGCGGATGCAAGGCCGCTCGGTCAATCTGGACACCTGGCCAGCCCGTGCGCTCTCTCTCTCTCTCTCTCTCTGTCAACGGTGTTAGAACTGACTCGGTAGGCGTCGGCAGCAATGAAATTGATTTATGCAACAGTCAGCATTTGGCTGAGCGATCGCCCGTGGCCTAATGGATAACAACAGAACACCGTTACCGGAGGGCAATAAACACTTGACAGCTCAGTTCTTCGCTTCGGCATGCGTGTCCTATCGATTTGTCCTCTTCCCCATTTCCCGCCCGGTGTTCTGATGAAAAATGAAACAGCCCATTTTGAAATTGTCCCGCAAAACCGAAATCCCACCACTGGGGACACACCCGGGGGTGGGGCGGGCCCGATGAAGGTGACACTGGGACTGGTAGAATTAGATTGGTATTGCCGGTGGGCACCCATGGTGTCGGTGGTGAATTGTTTTACAAATGCATGACAAGTCTAAACCATTTACCATTTCAACCAGCGTGGAGACCTCGAAAGCGTCGGTCGATTTTCGTCGACCGGTTTCGGAAAGCAGACAGCCAAACAGACCCGTCTATACATTCAATTTCCTTTACCGACGGAAACCTTCGGTGTGTTCTTTTCACCGGCAGAATCCGGCCAACCACCCTCCCTCCCCGAAAAACACCAAACTGCTGGCGTTAGTGGCGGGCGGTGCGACTAACTGGGTTATTGTTCTGCTTCTGCCACGACTCCCATCGTGCTCAGGTGTGTTTGTGGTGTTATATGATGTGTTGTTGTTGTTGTTGTTGTTGTTCTTGTTGTTGAGCCCGAGACGATAAGAAGGGTCCCAGGGATGCGACGAACAGCAGCAAAGGCAGTGGTACGCATAAATCGCTGTCTAGCATGTAAGATGTTTTATGCTGATGAAATATTCAGTAGCACGGCGT
The DNA here is from genome assembly GCF_943734665.1 of Anopheles aquasalis. NCBI lineage: Eukaryota > Metazoa > Arthropoda > Insecta > Diptera > Culicidae > Anopheles > Anopheles aquasalis. The sequence goes on along the minus strand of NC_064878.1, from coordinate 64,396,336 downwards.
GCTCGAAAGGTCCCTGCTCTCCCCGTTGATCTGACGCCAGTTCCGACGTCGCCGCCGCCGGTGGCCAGGGGATTTTACTGTCAAGTAATTGAGTAAACCAATTTGTGTGTAAATTTTGCTAAAAGCGCACCAGCGAACCTTTCCTTGAGGGGCTCAGAACGCCTGGAAACTGGACCCCGGGGGGTCTGGCCAGTCTGACTGGTTCGCCAGGTCAATCACAAATCAATTTCTCGTGCGATTCATGTGTGCGTTTTTTATTTTGCTGTTTTTTTGTTACCTTTTCTACCTTTACTGTCTTGTTACTTTTACAGCGGGGATGCTGGGATGCTTCATCCGTTTTTCGTGCCCCTATTCGAGTTCTTGAAGCTCTCTTGTTGGAGATTGGGGTTGCCAACAAAAAACGAAACCATTTCATATCTGTGTTGAACAGGGAAGGTACAACGTGCGATCGAAACCTTTGGTTCTGCAGAATGTCTCTATTAGTCTTGTATCCTTTTTCGCAGAAGCAAAAGCCAACGATGGACCTTGTAATGGCTGTGAGCCAGAGCAGAGAAAGAGAGAGGCAAGCAGCTTCTCAAAATAACATAAATGCCGCTCGAAGGACGACAAGGAGCTCGCGGCTGAAAGAAACTCAATCACGCCATGAACCATCCCACATATTACCCATCAATCGAGCTACACAAGGGAAACCTTACGCTGTGCTTCCGTTTCGTATCCTCTTATCAAAAAAGGATAAGCCAGCGACCGGCACTATCGTGCCATGATGCCGACGATGCCAAATTCTCCCCTCCCCGGAACTATAGCGGCCAGCGTGGAATGTGGAATTGAAAAGATAGTTGAAAGACCAATCGATCGTCCGGCCACGGGGCCAATAATAACTTTTCAGCCTCCAAAAAAGAGGTCTCGAAGGATTACGGACAAGTGATGCGTCGACGAATCGCTGGTCAAAGCGAAGGCAAGGATAAGCCTGGCGAAGGTTAAAATGCGAAAGATATGTTCAAGGGCGAAAAAACGGCGAACGTACGGGTGGCCATTCTTCAAGCGGTGGGTGTGGGTGCTGGGCCTTTCTCGGGGACTCGACCCCTTGAACCGCACCGTAATAAAGTCCGGGATTACGCACGCAGTTTTTGTGGCGCATCGATTAGGACCGAAGCTTAATTTACATAAACGATCATTTTCCGCGAAATGCACCCTCCCGCCCCTTCGAAAATCTGTTGTTTCTTTGCCGGAAAACCGTTGCCGTGGAGGGTTCGCTAAGCCCTCCCGAAAGCCTTGGTATCCACAACGTGCAGCGAGTGGACGGTGCGCACCTGCGTTTGGCGGATTTACGGTCCCGGCCGCATTGGCAAGCTGTGGTTGCTTGCTGCTTGCTACCGGCCCACAAGACGACGGAAACGTTTTGCTCACTGTCCGTCCTAACCACCTCCACCAGGATGAAACCACGGATACGAGGTTTTTGTTTCGTAAGAGGATCTGTCGATATCGACGGATCGGACGAGGCCGACCGGCGAGCCCTCCAATCGATTGACCGTGAGAGCGATTGAGCAGCAAGTATTGACGTTGAGCTGGCAGCGACCATCGGTCCCGTGGAGTTTTGGTTTTTTTATTTATAGACACAGCCACATTTCGGTCTCAATCGATTCGCTATCAATCGATTGGTGAGATTAGTTTGGCCTCTTGTCATCACGCTAGTAGACTTTACCGCCAACTGAAGTTTGTTTTGAATTAATGCGATCTGCGGAAAAAACAAGCGAGAAGAGAGAGTTCGCGCGTTAGTTCTGTGTCCCTGGCCTTTAATTAAAAATTCATTACGAACCGGTATGTCCCGGGCGGAAGGGCAAATAACAAGCGGAAATAATATCCTTATCCACGTTGATGCCGCGCGTATCTCTTGATGCAGATGCGGAGCACTAATTCAATTAAAAAGAGAGAGACAGAGAGAGTCCGAGGAGCCCTCTAGCAGCCACAAACTAATCGTGTAATGTTGCATGCTCTTCCTTCCGGTTCGTTTGTTTGCGGATCGTCGTGATCCACGCCGAAGGCAATGGCTCCAGCTCACAGACGAGATCATCTCGTTTCCCGTGGAGCACGCGAACAAAAACTCATCATCATTTGCGAAGCGATCACCGTTAATGCAAGAGAAGGCTAATAGTTGACCTCGCGCAATCGTCCGATTAGTCCCCGGTCCGGTTCACAATTTCAATTCCGGATCCGATTAACGAGGACACGGACATTCCGTTTTTTCGGCGGGTTTTGGGGACAGTGTTCCGTTTTTTGGCCACCCCAAATAATCATGGGGCTTTGAGGAATTAATTACAAAACGGAATTGGACCGCCGGGACCCAATCGAGCGTGCCATCCGTCGCTGGGGTTGCTTGCGGTTTCGCAATTGGCACGTCGGTCACTTCGCCGCACACCGAACGGATAAATGTCTCCGGTTTCCTACGGTGACGATTATTTGCATTTAATTCGTGCTGGTTAACCGCCACCGCTAGTTATTTCTGTTTTCGGTTGGTTTTGGACGTTGCGGCGTTGGTTTTCGATTCGATCCCGGCCCCGGGTGGTCAGCAGGATGTAAATGGATTTTAAATTATTTCTTTTTTGTGTAAAACGAAACGAAAACAGATGGAGGGAGTGCGAGAGGGCACACCATGTTCCTGGATTTGATAGAAATGCTCCTGTTTGCGCTCCGATTGTGCTCCGCTCTGTGAGGAAAACACTCATCGGAAACAACGGTGTTGGTGTTGTTGTTGTTGCCGGAAGGATGGGTGGATGGACGGTTGGATGGAGTTGTAATTTTTGCAAATTTTCATAATTAAACCAAGATCTCCTTCGCCCGTCGCCGGCGTCAGTGTTAAATGCGAGTAAATCAACAGAACACAAAGCAACAGAAATGTGCATCCAGTGTCCACGAGGAACGGAATCAAATTAAGTTGATGCGCGCTGCACCGTTCGTGCTTTTACGTAGATGAGAAATTTTCTAATTTTTTTTCGCTCATTTTTTCCTCTTTCACTAGAGCTCGGAACGGAAGGCCATCGGCGTGTACAGGCCATCAGCCACGGTCACTGCATCCGACATCGGTTACTAGCTGGGACATCATTTACATCCTCGGCACTCGTCGACACAGTCGTCGTCGTCGTCGCCGTTCTGTTGCAGCAAACTAGACGCGAACCGCACCGTTGCTCTGATGGTGACCAGCACGATGCAGTAATGAAGTGCAACGGCAGTGATGACGAAACGAGCAGCATGCACCAGGCGCACCAGCAGCAGTTGACATGCAGAAAGTGCAGCGAGGCGCAAGTAGAAGGCATTCAGTCGTGTCGGTTGGTTTGAGTTCCGGCACGGGAAAATTCAATTCCCCTAGCTCCTTCTTGGCTTGTGCTCGGCCATCCGTAAGGTGGTAGTGAATGGGCGCGTGATGCCGTACCGGAATCGATAGGCGAAGACCACTTTTGTGAGTTTCTGTGTGCGAAAACTGTGCTCAAAAAGCTCGCCAAGTTCGAGGCGCCCGCGATCAGGCGAGGTTCGAAGGTCGACGACTGTGTTCGATTGTGTCAACTCTGTGTGCGAACGTTGTCGAACAGGAGCAAGGGGCAAACACTGATTGGAAGCTTCGACCGTCAACCGTCAAAATGGGTGACAGCATAAAGGTGATAAAGTCGTCGTCGTCGCTGCAGTTCGGTCGACTTCAGCCGGTTGCAGTGCTTCTGCTGCTGCTGCTACTAGCGCTTCGATCAACAGTTTGTGGTAAGTTTTGGTTCCCCACCCCCCCCTCAAAATCACATCCCATTCTGCTCAGGGAAGGGGCTTCATCTCCTTATTCCCAGAAATCTAATCCGATTCGAGTTTGGCACAAAGAAGAATGGCCGTCCCAACCCGGCCATTGTTGAGCAATGGCAAAATGCAATTTGAATTCCAAAATGGTGGAAGCATAATTCATGTGCCAACTCTCTACTTACTCGGTACGTCAGGATGCTAGGATGCCTGGTGCAGCTCGGAAATCAAACTTCCGGTCGCCGCCAGTAGTGTCGGCAAATGCGTGCTCGGCGAGCTGGAAAACTATCGGGGCAGCCGGCACTGTCGGAACTCGCTCGCTCGGTCTCCCTGGTGCACTTTTGGGTTGCATTTCGGCAAGACTAACCAAATGTGCACCAATGTGTTTCCCACGGGCCCGACTGCCCTTGTGCTGTCATGTCATTTGGACGCTTGATTGCATTATTAGCGCGGAATAGACGACTGGTGAGGCTGACAGTTTGGTGCGTTTGTGGTTTCGGTTTTGAGGCAAAAGGCAACCTTTCATGTTGCAACCGGGCACACACCTTCACCTCCCATGACTTCGGCATCAAAGCATTTGGCCCAACGGAACACACCGAACAACGGTCGTCTCATTATCGTCAGGAATCGTGAAAGCATTAATGCTCAGATCCAAATGCAGGCGCAGCCAGTTGGAAGCCGGTTGAGCTGTCTGCCTGCATGTAAACTGTTCTTTTATCTGTTCCCTCCGCTCTCTCTCTCTCTGTGCGAAATGGTGCATCTCTAGGGGTCCCAAAAAAACAAGGGTCGCTCTGGTAATGAGTTCACCATTCCACGTTGGGTCTGTTCCATTTTCCGTCAATCTCACGTACGAGGCTGCTACGAGGACGCGCGAATGGTACGCGGAAGGAAATGGGCGTTTAACTTGGTGCTGCCACTCCAGTGGAACCTGGATGGAACCAGGAACAATAGTGGCATGAGATTGGCGTCTCATCACATCGCAGCTTAATGGGAAATGGATGTGAACCATAATGGGAGGGCAGAAGAGTTCACGTGGAATTACGAGCTGCTAATGAGCGCCGGCATGGTTGAGTGGAGTGACATTGCACATTGATAACGACGCAAATGAGCATGGCAAGAAGGATTCAACAATCATCTGCAGGATTCTGCGCCCCCCCCCCCCCCCCCCCCAAAGCGACATGGTGTTGTCTACCATGCCGCTGGATTAGTATCTATCGATGATGGCGGTCTTTAAGCAGACTTTAAACAGTTTTGCCCGCTCGATGATGCCACGCCTTTTGATGCTGCTGCTACTCCCTTTGATGTAGCAGATACGATCCGTTTCGATGAGCGAAAACGACGACGAGCTTTGGACATTCCATCGTTATCAGGCGTGTCTGGAGGCGAGAGAAGAGAAACGAGAATGAGATGGAAAAAATAACATAAACATTACACCACCCACTGGTCTCGCTTTGCACACTTTCACTTGCATTCCAGCACCAGCGCCATTATTGTTCCAAGAATGCTAATCCTGAAGAATGTCTGCGAAGCTCGCCTCGCTTGAGGAGGAAAGTTTAGTTTCGCTCCATCCAATGGCAGGCTGGCCGCCTGCCAGCAAACAATGTTACCATCGTGGCCGCCTTCACAAGGCATGCTAATACCGCGGGCGATGGCGCTCGCAATCGATCGGTCGGAGGCGTGCCGACAATTTTCCATCAAAAGATCGCGTGATAGGTGAGAGGACGACACACAACACTGTGCACTGTGCCAACGTGTATTATCATCGGGGCGACCGAGGGGCTTTTTGTAATCTCTCCCGCGAGTGAAAGTTTCAATTTCACCAAACGCTCGCTCGTAACTCCCGGAGGGAATTTCCCCCCGGGGGGGTACGCTGGCATGCCAGCGATGAAGCCACACCGAGCTCGGCCAACGAACGCTTAAATCGCCAAACTTTTCGCGCTCCTGAAAGCTGAGCGGAACATACACGAGATGTCCCCCAAGGGGCTAGTTTTGATTAACGTCAGTTTTATTGCTTCCCAGCGCTGGTGGTGGTCCCATTGGATGCCGGGAAAGCGCGCATAAACTATTGTTTGTGGCGTATGTGGTGGTACGATTTTTTTTCAGGCGAATAGCCCTCAGTATTGTAGCTGACTTTTCCGCGAATAAGCGTTTGGTGGAAACTATTTTGAAGTGAATAAGGCTTAACTATTGCAGAATGCATTCATCGGAATTCCTCGCCTGTTCGGGGGAGATTAAATTATGGTTCAACAATGCTTTTCTCTCCTCCAAAAAGGGCTCTCGAATACTTTTTCCATTATTTATAGCCACACCTGTTGGTGGCACTTTGTCCCAGGGCTGCAAAAGTGTGTCTGGAATGGAAAAATAATTTTAGACTCGTCGCATCGGGCGCCAGCAATGCCACGTGACCCGTTGGAGCGGTGCGGTGCGGTGTGCAAATCCGCCTAACGACAATCAAGTGATAGATGGCGAAAACATGCAGATCACCCCCACCTTTCCTGTCTCAACATAATGCCATACTGTCGGACCATTTTGTGTAACATTCTCTCGGACTGCAACCGGCTGCATCGTCTGCCGGTAATGCCGTAATGCTGATGTCATGTCCCAAAGTATGAATACAAGATGAGCTTACCAAGGAGTTCGAGTCGAGTCGAGACGAGGAAAATCGATTGTTTCGCTTCACCAAACGGCGCGAGCTGCTTGAGAGCTACTTTGAAAAATTGTCCAACGTGAATTCTGGAATTGCTGGTTGTTTGTGGCGGCCACTGGGAGGTCATCTGGAAACCCAAACATACTCACTGTGTTCCTGGTTTTGAAACACGAAGCGGGAAGCGGTGCTGTAGCTAGACTCCTCTGTACATTGCTCTACACACCTCGGTAAAGGAAGGAAATGTCTTCCAAGCTCATGCTGCACACGATCTCGCTTTGCACGATGTGGCCAGCCAGCTGTTATCGCAACGGCTTGAGTGACAAACCCGTGGCCCCGTCTGGGTGTAATGTTGCTCGCTTTAACCTCAAATCCTGCAATACCGCAATCCTTTGCACATGCGACAGCGACATGCACGCTCGGGCCATAATCCGATTGTGGTCCGCTTGTCGGGCGGACGAAATTTGGATTTCCCTCGTTACCGGATATGCGGGCGAGTCCGAGCTTCGTTGGATCGCCAAAGGATGCCGTTCGCCTGGGAAGGAGAGAAAGCGCTGGATAAGATTACTCGCATCGACCAGTGTTGCTCTTGAGTGTCACGTGGCTTGGACTTGGCTTTCCTTTCTCCGATTCTCTGGAAAAGAAACACTCAGAACCGACGCACCACGGAGTGCATTGTCGTATGGTGAAATGCTTGCAATGGTTCACCTCCATCGCAATGCCTGCTCTACAACTCGATAAAATGGACTCTCGAGTGGCAAAGTATATGAGCGCGCTTACCACTGGGCCCGATCGGGTAGCCGGTAGTCGATCCTGAAACTCCGGGAGTCACTGAGCCGGAAAGCGGAAATCGAATATCGACCAAAGTCGTCCGTTCGATTATGTGCTTCAGTGGTGCGTGCAAATGTCGCGAATTGGAAGCATACCGATGGATGGTGGATGTGGAGGGAGGGAATGAAGGAATGCAACAACTGGGAGAGCGGTACTTAGGCTGCTAATGCTTCCGGTGGAACGGGGAAAGTGGTTAAGGAACCGGCTCGAATCGGAGCTTTCAGATCGATTGTGACCTGTCCCAAAAACCTCCATGAGGTAACTGGCTTAACGTGACCGCGTGGTGCGTTGAAACGGCTTGCATGACGTACAACAGTTCGTGGTCCATGCTGGGGGACTATGACGTACCTATCCGGCTCGGGAGATGAAATTCTTCGGAAAAAAGTTGACACACAGCATGGTGCCGGGACATTCGTTCATGTGGATAGAGAGTCTGATCCGCAGAAAAAGCAGCAGAGACACGCCACAAAATTGACTCACCAGACCGTCGTTTTGTTGACGAAGCCGATGCGAACGTTGCGAATTCTGGGGAAAACCAATTCAGAGACCGTGTTCTGAAATGAATGTTTGTGTTGAATGATCTGTTGAGTGAAGACCATTTGAAGCAGAATAGTTTATTACCTCCGAGAAACACGAACTGCTTTTAACGAGATCCAAGAATCGGCCACAAGTTGGTGATTCGCTTGACATCTTTTCAGCGCTAGGTTTACTGTGATCTTCAATACACTGGGAACGAGCACAGTCAGTGCTTACTTAGCGTTGCTACGAGTGAATTGGTGGCCTCCATGACTTTAGCGACTGCTGTGATTGACAAAAATCGTACAAACGAGGTTTGCGCAAATCTCTTAAAAAATTATTCTTTGTCCAATTTTAATGCAACACTTAATCGATAAACTTTTAAAACAATCGCCAAACAAGGCCACCAAAACAAAAGGGCAAACATATCGCATGCTAGCGTGCAGATTCTGGCTCATTTTTATTTCAAAACTTTCTGATTGCCGTTCAAAGCTTATCGTGATCAAAAAGGGTAAACTCGATCAAAGCTGAAAACCACGGTGGTGTCGCCTTTGCAAGATGTTATCCGATAGCCTCTGTGAGTTTTCGGGTGAACTTTTTTTTTCAATTTTCCGCTCTCGAACCGGCCCGAAAGGTGGAGTTGATGGTGGTAGCGGTGGTTGTGGTTAATCTTTTGCTGGCTAATCTACTTCCAGCATCTCGCATCACGCTGTAGTTTGAAACAAGAGTCTTGTTTGCCCTTTTTCCTTTATTTTCTTTTTTTCTTTAATTGAAACTACGACCACCGCCCCCGCTGTGTTAGATAATGGTAGAGAGAGAGAGAGAGAGAGAGAGAGAGAGAGAGAGAGAGAGAGAGAGAGAGAGAGAGAGAGAGAGAGAGAGAGAGAACGTAAGTGAAAAGCAAAGAAAAATCGCTCGACGAAGGCGTTTTAAATTGGCAAACATGCTTTTATTCTTGCTTCTCCGCTTGCCACCGTTGAGCTCGGCGCTTGGCCCTGCCGGTAAGCCTATAAACTTCACTTGCCATAGTCCCCGTGTTCGGTGCCGCAACATGCGCTCCACGAACGGAGGTTCCATTCCTGTGCAGGGTTTATTATTTTAATGAGGCTCATTTCGGGCCTGAGGGGGATTGCCCCCCATCTACCGGCTCGTGTGCACTGGGCAAACTTTTAAAAAGTTGTTGGATTATTCTTTTTTGCTCTGTCTCTCTCTCCCTCTCTTCTGTCTACTCACTTCTTCTGTCTCTGCACACATTCCGGTACCATCCCTATAATAAAGTTCGAAGAAAATACGAAGAAAGCGCCGCGATTCATGCGAAAAGCACAAACTGTAACGCCCGATCATAAACACACGCAAGGTTTTTCGGTTCGGAGGGGGCCAAAGCTGGCCAAAAGCCGATTCAGTTTTGAGTGTTATTTTTTTGGCGGCCGAAAAGTTCCGTTCTCACTCTCCGCCCCTTGCTTTGTCAGGCGGATAAGACAATTTTCAGTGATACGGAAGCCACGCGACGGAAGTCGCGCTGTGCCGTGAAATTTCGAGCGCTAAGAAGATGAGCGCCTAAGACACGTGGGACACAGCTGGAGACCTGTGTGGAGGGCACAAGATGCACGAGATCGTCTTACCGATCTGCTGCTATCGGCCGGGAGACGATCTGGCCCCGGGAGTGGCTTTCTCGGACGCGCTCGTAATTCAATCAACCGGCAACCGGCGACCGCATGGTCACTCCGGGTGACCGAGGGCCTCGCGGAAAATGGAAGGCCGCGAAAGTCCAAAAGTTTCAAATGGAAAACTAATTTCCCTCCGCTGATGGGCGCACGATATAGGCTGGATGAAAAGCAAAGTTAGTCATAAATATCAAAACTTCTCCGTATTGTGCTATCGCCACGCGGAGAAGGTCATTGATACGGGGCTCTCCCTCTGAGAGGTGGTAATCTTGAAAGCTTCATTGCGTCTTATCAGTGCAGCTGATTAGATTCACACGCAGCTGGCTGCAAATTATTCAAGTTTTTCTTAACTTTCCACGGTGGATTATCGTGGAACGATGCGGGCTATATCCATCAGCAGCACAGCACACAGCAACTCCTCGTGAGATGGATGGTGTCACTGAGACAGTCCCTTCTGTGGTCAGAGCTCAGTGTCTGGGAACGTCTGTCGAATGGAATTAATTCATGATCTAAGCGCTTGCTAATCTGGGTTTAGAGCTAGTAATTCAAGTAATGGCAACCATTTCCACGGAAATGCCAAGCCTTACTGATCAAGAGGAATACTTCTACGCGTATTAGATGGTAAGCTAAGAATAGCCCCACAATCTAGCGGTGAAGTGTTCAATTATTTGCTGGAAAATTAAACGATCTACTTGACGTTCCTCCGCTCTGTGTTTTATGCTAGAAAATCCATTCTTCCTGCTGTCACTGGCAAGGTTTCTCCTCTCGGGGGGGTTTGATTGATAAATGTCATTTGAAATGATTGGTAGCGCGGCAGCCAACTGTCCTGTGATGATCCCTGCCTTCCCTAGAATCGATTGATAAGTGGTTGAACAGATCGTATGGCTGCCACCGGTCTACGAATGCTACTTTGCCTTAACCTGGCTCTGCTTCCGGCGTAGCGATGGTAGGAAAGGCGAAAAGAACAAGAAACTCCACCGCATGGAAAGGTGTCTATCTTTTGTATTCCCACACAATGCTGGCTCTGGCACAGCAGGAGGGGCTCGATGATGGATGGAATCAGCTGGCTCTGGACCAGCGCGGATGTAGGTGAAAGCCGGGAGGGCAAATGGTTTTGAGTTTTCTGTTCAGCTCAGCTGCTGCTACTGCTGAGAAGTTGCTTAACTTGGTGGCCTCCCATGGAGGCAGGTCCTTGAGAACTGAAGAAAAACTTTCCACCCCAGGCATCGCGAGAACCGGAAGCATCTTAGCCGACTACCGTTTCGGTGGATCGCTTCTTCGAAGAGGTAGATGGTTTCGGAGGAAAAAGCAAGCAAAGCGAGCGCCTCTCGAGGGAGGAGGGTTTCGGATGGTGGATGGATCTGGCAAAAGGATTAGCGAGGATTTCGCACCCTCGAGTGTCAATTCAGCCGCAACTGAATGCAACGTTGCCAATGCCGAGGATGCGGACGATGGTGGCCGGCTTTATAGTTCGAGAGCAGTTCGAGAGCCAGTTGCGGATGCAGTTTTTATGCAGCCACAGTTTCCAAGAAGATTCTCTCGAGTAGAGTCCACAGTCCACACAGTGCTGAAGCTTTCTATTCACTCTCCGTTTCATTATACGATCTGTTCTTATTCGTTTTCTTCTACTGAATGAATAAATATGAAGCTGTGAGAAGTGTTCTCTACTTTGCGCATTCGAGGGCTATTGAACAATTGCGCATTCTATGTTTAAAGCCGGACTAGAGAGGAACCGAGAGTGGGAAGGTATTCAGTACTCATTGTTCAACACTAAACGAATTGATTCAAAACTTATCATAAATTCTTAATTAATTTAAAACACTATTTTAATATCTCTTGCACAATTTAAAAGTATTGTTTGAGAGCTTTCAACGCTCTTTTTGTTTTTTATAATAATTCTGTAAAATTTTAAATGTAAATCGCAAAATCCATTTCTTTTTTAAACTTAAAAAATCTACCAAAAATCGAAAAATGGGAAAATCTACAAAAACTCGACTGGGCTACTTGGATAAACTTATAATCTTTCAAAAGAATATCGATTTGTATTTTTCTGATGACCCATCGTGGCTGATCGGAATCAAAAGACTTGCCCGTTTAAGCGACGAACCCGGTTTGATCGTTCATTTGAAGAATAATCTTAGCCCTCCTAAATAGCAAATACTTTCTCCATTACAATTCTTATATGGGTTTTTTCGTGATTCATTGCTACGCCACAAAGGATTTTCCGAACAGTTTTTCAGAAGAAAATGTCTTTCAACTATTATTTCTCTTTTTTATGTTAATAAATAACACCTTTTAATTCATATGCAGTCTCTTTTAACATTCCGATATTTGGAAAAAAACATCTTGCCTTGTAAGAATCGTCACCGAGAGCTAAACGCTAGTGACTCCGTAGGCAACCATTGACCTCCAGCGCACCGCGACCCAACGAGACCCAATTTTATGCTCGGTGGCTACCAAACCGGAAACTTTCCAATCTATCAGTTCCGGTTATCGGCCAAAACACACAACGCAGCACAGTGGTCCATTGTGCCATTGTGCGCTTCTTGCTGCTGCTGCTGCTGAATATGAATCGCGATCCAGAGCAGCTGCAAGGAGGGATGTGTGGACGCGGAAGTGAATCTCCTGTCCTGTCCTCGAAACTTTCCCTCTGCCAGCGATGGTTGCTAAATTTACTCTCATCCATTTAAAATGTCTTCCCTTCGCAATCCTAGGAAGGGATGAAGCGTCCCAGGCCCAAGTTTTTATCGCCCGGCGTGCAAACAATGTCCGCCCTCCATCTCCTCCATCTTGTTTGCTGGGCACCGAAGAAGGGGAGGAGGAGGTGGAGGTAAAAAGCATTTCTTGTCATCTTACGGTGTGTTTGTGTGCCGTGTTGGAAATGTGTGTTTATGGTATTAAAGGGAAGAAGAATGAAGACATCCTCGAGCCGGTAACGGGGTTGTGTCCCTGTTTCCGACCCTATCCAACGCCCATTTGCCTACATGTGAGCTTCGAGAGGTTTTTGAACTACCAAACACACCAAGACTCCCAGCACAAGAGTGGTCCAGGCGGTCGTTACCGACCGGAACTGACATTCCTCTTCTTCTTGTGCTCCTGCTGGGCGAGAAGCAGACCAAGTAAAATGGGATGTTCCGGTGGACGGTTGGCGAAGGTTGGTGGTTAGTTCAGGAACAGCCTTCGGCAACTCGTCTTCCCGTAGAGTTCACAAGATACGAACCATGGCTGCTTGGACGCTTCTTTTGTCACTTCGCACTTTCGCGTGTTCCGTTTCGGTTCGAAAAGGCGTCGCCGTTTTTCTTTCTCGATTGTCAGCTGTCTTAAGTAAAGTTGTAAGCCACGTCCGTGGAAGTCAGTGGCCAGTGCCACAAGACACCACGGAAACCCTTCTTCTCCTGGCGGGGGGCGGGGGGCGCGGTTCCATCGCAAAAGTCCATCGCAAAAAGTGGAACTACCGATTTTCCGGAGAATCCTAGTGGGCTGTGATGGCTTTTTGTCGCTGCACCGAGCGAGAGTTTTGCAGCGATTGGGGCGCAGCGCGCTTTCCTTCCAGTCACTCGCCGAAGGGGACTTCAATTTTCATCCGCCCACCGTTGCGTTGTCTTTTCATAATTTCATTGTTCTAGCTCGGTCAGCCTTTTTGGCGGATGAATAATCATCCCCGTCGGTGCAAGGGACTGTTTATGGCATGTTTGGTCTACGTGTTTTTTGTGACCCCGTGCTCGCTCTCTTTCTCTGCCTCTTTGCGCTTTTAATATGACTCCTTTTCTGTGGTCCCGGAACCGGGACAACGACAGAAAAAGGGCTCACACCACAGTCCATTCCGTTCTTTGCGGGGACAGTTCAATTGCAGACGCTTTTCATAAATTATGTCGAGCATCGCGGGGACACCTTACGGCAGTAAAACATATGGAAAAACCATCGAGGCACTAGCAGCAGTCGCTGTTGCTGCTTCTCTGTGTGTGTTTAATGTGTGTCCTGTGCAGTCTTGCTGGTAAATGAAAAATGATTAAAAAAAAAAACGAACGCTTTTCCACACTTTTCTCACCAACCGGCAGCAGTACCGATACACTCGCTGGAAATGGATCGCTTCCGGAACAGCATCGATCTGGATGCGGAGCAGACGGAGGCGCGGTACGATCAGGAGATGCTGTCCGACATCATTAACGATAACGATCGTGGCGAGGTGCAGAAGAAGGCGGAATCGTGCACGGTCGATGACTACAAGTACGACCACGGCCAGAAGGTAAGCGACAGAGACGCAGTGCCATAATGAAGTTAGAGAGCGTTTACGTTTCCGGTGCGTTATTCCGCCTTTCATCTTCCTTTTCTTTCAGATTCAACGGCTCGATCCGTGCGAAATCTGTCTCTGCATCGATGGCGAGATCTTCTGCTGGTGGAAACAGTGCGGTAAGTGTAGTAATGGTGAGCAGAGAGAGAGAGCGAACGAGGCCACAGATAGTCGGCTGCGTGATAAGCGCCCGTAAAGTGCAATTGCATTTGTGCAATGGACAATCATTTATCGGCACCACATAAATTAGCGATGGGCGATGGTGCAAAAATAGCAAAACGCAAGGACGGAGGTCAAGCTCTAATCGATTGATTCGCTATTTATCTCGAATGGCCACTCGACTTGCCCGGGAAAATCCCGCGGGGGGAAAAAAAGGACGTTCAAACATGAAATTAATTATCGAAGCTACATGACCAACCTCCGCGGCGTCGTGTCACTTAAGGTAATGCAATTTACGACCAACCGAGGGGGGGTCGAAATCGGTTGTGTCGGCTATACGGAGCCAGCGATTTTTTGGCAAAACTCCAAACCAACACGATGAATCGATTGTCCATTCCACCGAAAATGCTCGCTTACGATGTACTAACACTAGCCTTCCACTGCTCACGCTCGAAATCAAATTAATCCGCTGTGTTAATGGCCCTTGGCTTTGTCTCTGTTACCCCGTTCCATTCCTCTGCTAGATGCTCAAACGAAAGCGATACTGAGCGTTGGCTCTGGGGAGCAGCAGAGGGACCTCGTGCTCGGTCAGGAACCGACCATCGGCAGCACCACCACACCGAGCGTACCACCAATGGCGGCCACCGATGGATTCGGTTTTCAATCGAGAGGCCACCTCCAATCGGAAGCACCACCATTCGCCGACAGTAACGGTGGCGCTACGCGGCTAATTGTGGCCGACACGCTAAGTGAATTCACGACGAGCATTAGCGTGAGCAGCACCAGCACCACGGTGGCCATCGGTGGACCGTCGCCGAACGGAGCACAATCGAACCACAGTCCAGGCCAGGGTACGATCGATGGCATTCCCAAGAGTATGCTCAGCTTTCCGCAAACGCCACCGATCATGATGCACCGTCCCGTGGCCATTAAACCAACGGAAGCTGGCCGCAAATCGAAGGCTGGTGGTCGCGGTGGCGCCAAGGCTGGAAAGGCCAGTTCTATCGGTCTGAAGAAAGGAAAGAATCCAAAGAAACTTGGCTACGACGTGGTCGAGCGTAAACCGACGGTTTCGATCGCTAGTGATGCGTTGCCTGATGTCAAGCAGATGCCTCAGGAGCAGCAGCAGCAGCAGCAGCAGCAGAACAGTCGAGAGCAACCGGAAACAAGTCAGCCGTCGAGTCGGGAGCAGCTTTTCGGTGGCTACGGTTTTGGAATGATCCGGGAACCTCAAGACGCTGGTATGGCACGAAATCGAGATCATGAGGCGGCACCACAGCACTACATCATCACTTCTTCCGGCCATGTGGAAATGTTCGATGATGCACTCGGTGGACCGGAAGGTCCGGGTATTCGGGATGTACTGAGCTTCGATGGCCGCGTGTCGTCGGTCGTTGCGTCTGGCAATG
>NC_064878.1:64363548-64376048 GCF_943734665.1 Anopheles aquasalis | reverse complement strand
TACTCGTTTGCGTTATTCATTAACGTTGAAAATGAGCAACTTCCTGTTTATGTTGCAGGTGCAGGATTGTTGCACACATACACAGTGGTGTGCATCATCATCATCATGTCCTGTCCAGTGCAGTGCCGAATCAATTTTCAGTTTCGAATGGATTTCCGTTGAAATCACGCATTTCCAGCAGGTTACAACAGGTCTTTTGACCACATTTTCCACTTATGTTGCCAACATAAATCGGATCGGTGGATTGTGTTCCAATTTTTCGAAAATCAGTTCCACGAAATTCTTCCAAACGAATTAAAGTATCTGCCAGCATCAGCATCAACAGGCACAGGCACCAGTGAAAGCAATGGCCGCATACCCATTCGAATGTAAAACATTGAATTATCCTTGACAGGCCACATGTTTATGGGCAGTGATAGCGATACGGTGCCGTTCCGAAATGATCGAAACTGAAACCCAGAAGAGAGGGGAAGCATTTCTCTGTCTGTATCTACTTTTTCGCATCTTCAGTCGGTTGGTGGAAAATTCCCTTGGACGTCCTCTTGCGCAACCATCACAATCCTTCCTATCTGGGTTGTTATTTCACGAGATTTGCGGCCTCTAATGGTGACGGCTCAAGATAGAGGCCTGGCAGGCAGGCAGACAGGTAGGTGCGCCATTCGCATTACATCAATTCCTGTCAAAACCAGAGCCATGCCATCAATGCCAGCGCCATGCTGGTAGCGTATCGTAAGACCCAGAAGCAGAAGGGGATGTGAAGGCAGATACGGCCTCGCTCTAACTCTGCCCGCATTCCGGCCACACCGTAAAGCGCTCCGGGAACGGAACGTTGGCGGAATTCATGGAGCGCCCGCGCATCTGCGGATCTGATCCGTGGTGGCCCCCAAGGTCTCATCATTCCCGGCGGGGTTTTGTGAGGCAAAAATGGCGTTTCGTTGGAATGGCATGCAACCCCGTGTCTCCCCAGGGGGAGGAGAGGAGATACTGTGTAAATTGGAAAAGCCGAATTGTTTCGCCATCGCCAACGCCACCGTCAGCCTTTCAAGCAAGGATCTGGTGGATCTTGAAATCGGTTTGTTATCGAAGGCAGCAGTCACCTACAGCTAGCAAAGGGACCGCCTTCCACACCTCCCGGGGGTTTAAGTGATAATACACAGAGCCTGGAATCGGACGAACGAGAAACCGAACCCGGCTTCCCCGGTGAGAGGAGCTTATCGATGTTCTAATGGATGTCGGGGTGGTTTAGCAATGAGTGTGATAAGACGCGATGTATGAATACGCCACGCTAACGTATTCCTGACGACTCCCATTACGAGTTGAATGAGTTTTCGTGTCGATGAGCTGCTGCGGCCGCCATCATGTTGGTAAGGAAGGATTCCTGGCGTTGGTGCAAGTGGCGATTACCAAACTCGTTCCCGAACACTGGTTGTCTGATAACGCAGTTGCTTGTCGATTTGTGCCGACATGTTTGCTCGATTTCACCAAACTCCAGCTCCTCCTTGAGTTCCTCCAGCGAACCGATAATGAGTGAAAGCGACAAGCGAATGGCGCGTATCCTGTTCGCCAATTTGTTGTTCCCAGAGCTCCGAGAGAGAGAGCGCGCGGGTGTCCCAAAGTTTCGTCGTCTTCGTCATCGTCGGTTACGGTTCGCTGCTCGCGGTCCAAAATTAATTCGCCATTTTTCTGCTTGCGCTTTTCCGCTCGATCGCTTCCGCCTGAGGTTGTTAAAAGTTTGCGACACTCCAAGGGCGGGCAGGATGGAGGTTGATGTTGTGTACGATGATAACGATACGATGATGCGCGCCACAGCGCGAAGCGAAGCGTGTTTGTGACGACGACGAGGATGAGCTGGTGTGTCGGGCGCGCGCGTGTATGGATTACAGTCTCCACGGACACGAAACAATGGAGGAGAATGAAGTTGGAAAAAGATTCCCGCTCCCGCTCAAAACAAAGAAGGCGATGGTGCGGAGCGGTACGGTACGGGGTGGGAAACGGTGCCAGCAACAACGAGCGACGGTTGCTATGCTCGACGTGGTTCAAGTGCACCTGCGCCGATGTGGTGATGGGGATCATCCGTTCATCGGTGTTTGCAGTAGCCTGGAGGATGCGAGTTTTCCGTTAATTAAGCGAAAGAGGAAATATTAATTTCACAATCTATGGTGAGCGTTGCATCAGTACCGATGGCCGCTTGCGGATGCAATGCCCTCCACGAGCGCGCTGTTCGATCTAGGATATTCGTATTATTCGTATTCGTATTATGTATTTAATTTCGATTTTTTATTTGATTTTAAACTACAATTTTCTCTTTTAATGTTGAGTAAATTTTCAGTTCACTTAGTTGCTTTGCTTTGTTACACATTTCATACAATCTCAGTAGTATTAAAACTAATTCCATATCTACTATACCCTTCACAGGCCAGCTAGTACCGAGTAGTGAAGCTGTAGAACGACTAACCTGGATGAACGGTAGCAGAACATACACAAAAAGGACATACCATACACAACCACATACATGCTCATAAACAAACAGACTCACACACAAATGAAGCATACTAGAAAATGTAAACAGGGGAAAATGATAAAAAGTGGATCAACATATTTAGCGTAATATCCGGAAAAAATGGAAATGGAAGTAAAGAAAAATGGGAACGAACGAACGTGAAACACAATAACCTAGGTAGGCCGGGGGAGGGCGGCTAACGCGAACACTCCGAGCAGCATCGCAGCAGGCCCAATGTAATGATCGATTTAAGAATTTACCGTAGAGCATTAGAGTTTAACTTAGTGGCGTGGGATTGCGTTGTGGAGCGGAGTGTAACTTACTGTAGCCCAGAGTGTGGTGTGTTATGTTATCTGTTGTGTAAGAAGATGCGTTTCTTCTTCCTCCTTCTCATTTCCTGGATGTGCTCAACTGCGAACGACGGCCCCTCATACATACTCGGCTCATGCGGGAGCAGTGGCTTTGTAACAATGTAATGTGTTGCTATTTGCTCCCAAACCCAATAATGCTGTATCGATCCATTGCCATTAATGCCGAACCCTTTGCTGCTGCTAAGATGTTATGTATTCATGATTACAATGATTACGTTTTGCTGGTAGGACTCCTGTGAAATCCTTCGTTTTCAGTGTTACAAACCATTATCAGGTGGCGCTCGGTTTGAGTTTCGCTTTGAGTTTAAACGGAGTAGACCCTCGTAAGCATGTAGTGGGTTGGATCGCTTCGGTTGGCTGGAGACAAACGGGACAACTACCGCGGGGAACCTAGTCTTCCACCACCACAAAAAGGCACCAAAAGAAGGACTAGCAGCACAGCTGGATGTCGTGGTTTGGTCTCAGACTCCGTTCCGCACAAAATGCTCGACCGTACATATCTTACAATTCGTATCAACAACCATGAGGACACATGTTTCGCAACAAGGCACTCAGTAGCAGCTGCTGCAGTACTTCACGCAGACGAAACTCCACGCAGCACACCAACGGGAGGGCATTCTCCGGAGCCGATCCCCTCCTTGGTGCGTCTCGTTCTTTTGACTTTCGAGAGGAAGGGCAGGATCCAGAGCGGTATCATATCACATCACATCGCACCTATCAAGAGCAGACGAGCTTTCGAGACGCTCCCACTTCCGCTTCTGGAGAGTGAGTTGAGTGAGAGGCTCCAAAGGACTAGGACATCATTAAGGCGAAGGTGCAGAAGGAGGAGGAGGAGGAGGAGGAGGAGGAGGGGCAAGTTTATTGATCCGGGTGGAGGAAGGAACCTAGCTTAGAGCGTTACCGAGCGCGCTCGTTGTGTTACGTTGCATCCTCGTTCACTTCCTGTTGGAGGTGTTTAAATGTTTTTGAACCCCAAGTCCTGTTGATTTGGAAAAAATGGTGTAAAACTTCAGCAAAAATTCGTTAGTATCAGTACTCTATGTATAAGGACCTTAGGGGGCAAAGAGGACGCGTATAATCGTAGGCATTAAATGACATGACAGTTGATCAGCATCAGCATCAACAAAACGAGTTTAATGCCAGTGAGTGTAATGAGAAAACAGTATCATACTACAGACACGAGATCAGAGGAGGGGAAAAGGGAATGTAATCAAACTCTAGTTAAGCTCTAACTGTAGCTCGAGAGATTCGTTTCTGAAAAATAGACTTTGGCTAGCAACTAGTCATAGAGGCTGACTCTCTTTCACCCGCTCCCTCTCTCTCTCTCTCTCTCTCTCGACACCCACTGACTCGACCAGTAACCCTTTTTAGGCGTTCCAGGGGCACAAGGAGGTACCCATCCTGGTGTGTAATGTGCGCCGTTTCTCGAACGCATAGAGAGTGACCTTTTCACTAGAGTTATTCAAAGGTGAGGCGGTACCGCGCCACGTGGCGGTGATGGTTCTGAGAACTCTCGATCGATTCACGGCACAGACCACAAACCTAGCTAAAAGGAGGACCGTCACACGGAGGAAAGGACGAAGCAAAGGAGTCATTAGACAGGGACGAGGGACGGTCGAATCGGTGGAACATATTTATCCCAAATGTATGCCGGAAACTGTACTCCATATAAACGATGGTTATGATAAACACATAGTAAAGCAAAAGTGAAACAGCAAAAACGAAACAAACATAAAAAAGAAAAGAAAAAGGAAAAGGTAACTGAAACAAATCAAATAACACACTCTACATAGATGGTAGTACTGATATTGATTGGATTGCTGGCCAGCATAGAATGGACGGACGGACGAACGAATAGCAGCAGTGGCAGCGACAGCGGGCAGCAGGGACGGGAAGGGAGGAATGGTGAATCGGCCCAGTGAAAGTGTTATGTTATTTACGAGAAATAAATCGAAGATTTCTGAGAAAATAAACGCTGCCAAAGTGTTGAATGACGCGTCGTTTGCTTGAAACACGAAAGGGATTTGAACGGAGTTCGAGGGTTCCTTTTGTGGGGTAAGTATTCCAATTATTCGCTCAAGTACAGTCGAGTCGTTAGCGATAAGCGTAATTGTCTGTAAGTAATGATACTCCATCCGAAATGAAGTCGCGCATGTTTTTATCCTTCAGTTTCCTTTTGGAGGTGTGGCATAAATAAGGAATTTCTGCTGTGAATTATTTAAGATGAAACTATTTGTGCTTTATAAACTGTGAAACTTATAACTTTGGTTGATTTATTAGCAAAAGATAATAAATGAAATAAACGAAATAACAAATTTATGAACCATAAGCATAAAAGGAATAAAGTGCAAAATTCGTGCCATTTATAGTGACTACTTAATGATGATCCTTCGTAAGTTTTTAAAGATCAACTCTTGACCATTTATTCTAAAAGATAAACCCCAATTAGTGCTCTCATAGTTCATGGGGTGATATATTGTCCTTTTCAAGAATGTGTGCACCTAATAGCGCATGGAGACCTCACTAACAACGCTAACAACCATTAAGGGCAGTTAGTAGATTCCTATTTCAAAGCGGAAAAAGAGTATAACATTCACACAGAGACAGTCACACTGGACCATAAATTCAGGCTGACCAGTAGTGAACCTGCACATAAAGCTTTATGCACCGGTGCAGCATCAATTATTTTGCACGTGCTGCCAACCATAAATGGAACTACAAACGAGCGCGACTCGGAAGACAGTTTGACAGCCGCTCGGTTGCTGGGTCGGTTCGTTGGTTGGTGCATATGCGGGCACTAGACAAGAACCGCCCTTTTAGCCACCCAACTCTCGGTGATGCTGGGTGGTGCATAGTGGTTTGCATAAATCTTTCAAATACTCCAACCATCCAGTAATGTGTAGTAGCTGCAGTGTGCACCCTGCACTCATGTGCTATGCCAGCGTACTGCCAACGGCGAGCTTTAAATCTTAAAAACCACCTAGATTATACTGCCTGTGCCTACTGCTGTTGTTGCTGACGCTGCGGCCGAGTGTGTGCTTATGCTGTCGACGTGTGTTTTTCATTTCGCTACCTTTCTTCTTCATCTTCTTCTTCTCTCACTTTTCACTCCCAGTCTCACTTCCATCTTTACGATGCAAATCACTTTCGGACATCGAAACCTAAATATTAGCTTGTCGCTTGGCGTCGGCACACTCTCCACGGAATGGGGGAGGAATGGTGGAAACCTTTTTAAATATTTGATGAAGGCGTGTGTCTGTGTGTTTGCCTCCGTTCCGCCACATTCCTGAGGCAGGTCTATCAGGTAAGTTTGATCGACGACCGGACCTGCACGGTCAACCCACTCGGTCCGCGGGCCGCGCTGATGTCACAGGTGATCTATAATCTAGCCCGAGGCTTGCCCGAGAAGCTCCTGACTCCTACTGTTCTGATCGTGACAAAACCGATAAATGTTTGGCACGAACGAAGGGAGTGCGATTTCCTTAAAAATGGCTAAAATTGTTGCAAAAAAGAAATCCCTCACATCGTTTTCGCGAAAAGCATGCCTAGACCGATGGTCTCGCTGGTCAGGTGTTGCCTTTTTTGCGTCCCCTAGTGTTGTAGCGCGTGTAAAGGGTCACTGGAGAGGAGCATTAGTGTAGGTTACATGGAATCATCGAAGCGTAAGCCAAAAGGAAGTGACTGGGCGAATGAGCGGAATGAATGAAAGATCACCGATTAGCCATGGTTGATGGAAGGAGCGAATACGAAAGAGAGAGAGAGAGAACGAGAAAGTCACGCAGAGAGAAACGAAGGAAAAAGAATGGGGAACACGAAAGTGGCGAAGGTGAGAAGAATGCGGAAAAGGCAACGTGCGGTTAAAGGGGTAACGATGGCGTAGGTTTGAGCAGGACGGCACAGCAG
This sequence comes from Anopheles aquasalis, assembly GCF_943734665.1. Taxonomy (NCBI): domain Eukaryota; kingdom Metazoa; phylum Arthropoda; class Insecta; order Diptera; family Culicidae; genus Anopheles; species Anopheles aquasalis. The sequence goes on along the minus strand of NC_064878.1, from coordinate 64,369,274 downwards.
GAATGGCACCAATGGAGTGGAGCGGAAGATGCTGGTGGTGCCGGTGGAAATGGGAAGGAATTGGAAATGCGAGGCCCAAAGGGTTGTCGGGCTTTGCGGGCTTTTAAGAACACGGAGCGAAGCAAGAGCATCACAGAAACGTGGGAATTAAGGCCGCAATCACCCTAGAGGAAGCTGGTATGGTCCACAGTAATTCAAATCGGGATTAGACACCATTTATTCGATGTCTTTAAAAGGCTTTTATTGTGGTTAATTTCAAAACCATTCCCTTGTTGCCATGATTTTTCGCTAAACAAACAGTAAACCTGGTGGTTACCAAGGCGATGAACCACGGGGCACCCTGTACGACGGTTACCTTGCCAGCAGCCAACGATGCAAAACGGTGTTCCAAGCAATGGGGGGGGGGGGGACCGACCGACCGACCGAGGGATGGTCAACCGTCTCGTCCCCCCTCCCCCATCCTCTGGGATGTGGTGAAAAATCGTTCTGCACTGTCCCGGGGCTGGTTTGCTGGCTGGTGTGTGACCGGTGTGGCGGTCGATGATTAAGATGAAGTATGTCCTCTCGAATGTGCAACCCTCCTTGATGTTGCTGCTGCTGCACCGCTCTGCATGTGTTGGTAATGGCAGCAAGGGATTATGGGCCGCAAGGGGCTTCCAAAGCATGCCATCTCGTTCGCGCTTGATGTCTGCCCCTGCTGCTGCTGTGATGATGCGGCGACGACGGCAACGGCGGCCGGTAGGTCAGCGCTGCCGTCGAGTTCTCGTGCGGTTCGGGGTGCTCGATCGCCCGATCCGAGAAGGTGGCGGCCACATTCGGGTTTGGGAAGCGGCGCAGAGTGGACACAAAACCTGTATACCGTGTAGCTGGGGTGCGAGAGAGAGCCGGATCTGTGCGCGCGCTGCTTCGATCGATTGAAGCAAGAACGTCGACGAGTGCTGTTGTTGTTGTTTCTTGCTGTTGTGGTGGGGGAGAGCGAGAACGTGAAAACGTGAATTCTGTGATAAACCTGCAGAGTTGTGCTGGAAGGTGTGTGTTCTGGAGAGGTTCTTCGGTTCTTGCGTTCTGTTTTTTGTTGTGTTCTAACGCCACAGAGAAACGTAGTAGCCACTGTGCCCTTCTAGTAGGCACTGTGTTAAATCCGGCCGACTGTTAATTTAATGGATTCTTGTGGTGCTGCAGCATCCGAACAACGCAATCGATTATCGATGGTCTCGGTTGCAGCGCTATTAATTAGAAAATTCCCGAATCAACCGCACACATAAACGGGAGTGGATCAGGTGTTCCGTGTGAAGCACGCACACGAACATGTGTGTTAGCGAGCGCGAACTGGTGTGCGTAAATGTTCTCAGCGCCCTCGTGTCTGTTTAGAATTCTTTCGGGGGTGTTCTTGGTTCGTTTGCCGGCCATCTGGTGCGTGGTGGTGTGCCAGGTGACCGCACTCCCTGCATCACACCCCTTCACGCTAGATTAATCTAATTAGTGCAGGCGGCGTGCATGCTAATACAACATACCAGCAACGCCATCACCACAAGCGCCTCCTTGGATCCTCGGTCGGGACTCGTTCGGTGATGCGCGCCACCGTAGACTTCCTGTCTACGCGCACTGGTCTCCATGTTGTTCTCCAAGTCCCCGCTCCGGTGCTCCGGTGTCATAATGCTCCAATCCGCTCCGGCGAACGTGCAGCCGAAGGTCAGAAGGGTAGCCGGTCGGCATTCCGGCATGTCATTATCGTCTGACACATTTAAGCTCATTTACCAACCGGCCAGCGCCTCGAATGTGTCAACTGCAACTGGCGACCGAGGAGGATGAGGAGAATGGGGGAGAAAATGGCAATATCACCCCTCTGATCCATGGGAAACCGGGTACCGGGTGTCGTGATGGGTGGCTTTCCGTTCTCCTGGGGTTTGTTGAACCGAACCGAGAGCCATCGTTCGCATTTGCCATTCCATTTATGCATGCGCAGCGGGGGAGAGAAAGAGCTGGCGATCGATCGGTGCTGCAATGTGGGGAGACTCTCCACGTGGATCCAACTCATCAACATTTTAATTAGACAAACCGCTCAACCGACTCGTGCTTCTGGAACATTGAGGGAACGGAAATTGATGGTGGAACAGGCAATCCTCTGACCATGGCCGGGATCATTCGATCGCCAACGACGCCTTTTTGGCGACCAGTCGCACGTCAGTGGGAGAAGAACCTGTTTTTGGAGGCTGACTTCCTCGGCCTAAGCCTTGGTAAGCAGCTTCGATATCGATTTCAATATTTCACTCACCATGAGACAAAACGAGAAAGACCAACCGAGGGGAGAGAGAGGAAACAGCGTGTGAGTGACAAATAGTGTCACGACGAAAAGGGAACGCAAAATCCCCTTATCCCGGAATCGTGGTCATCGTCCGGAGATGAAAGCGCGATACACAGCGTGCACAGGAATGGCGGAATTTCTCCGCGACCTGCTGCGAGATCGTGCGCGTAACCGTGTGTATGCGTGTGTGGCTGTGGTGGACATATCTCGGAACATTCCGTGTTGCCCCTAATGTCCCTGCATTGTTGGATCGATCGTCTCTGCCTCTGCCTCTGCCTCTGCCTGCTCTCATCTCAGTAACCACAGATGGCTTGGCTGGAATGGAATGGGCCTGCTCGGATCTGGCCACAAAACGGGGGAAATAAAAATATTTTACAAATTAAAAGTACCACGGCGAGGGATGTGGAGGTGTGTATCTTCCTCTCATTCCTCCCAAAAGGGAATGGCAACGACCGACGGGTCTCGGAGTAATTTGATCCTCTCCTCGATCGTTCTACCACCACCAAGAAGGTCACACAGAAGCGGTGCGTTTTCCGCGCTTTTGTGCGCAAATTAGTCCCTTCTCGGTGCCCGCTCCGTCCCTCCGGATCCGGTGATTCCGTCTTCCCACCACATCGTCACAAATTACCGCACGTTGCCGTAGAAAGGGGGGGGGGGGGGGGTGGCCGCGCGATCGACAGCTTTATTTCAATTGCTGACTGACGACTGGATGACTTGTCAACGTGCCGGCCAGCGTTCGGTGCGTTGCGATAAAATCAGGCAATCACTGTGCGTCCGCCTGTGCGGGAGTGTCGCCTTCGGAAAACGAAAGGGGCTGCGGCGAGGGAAGAATAAATAACGAGAAAAACGGTGGGCTATTAAAAAGGAAAACATACTTCCCACTGCGTTCTCGCTCGCATTCTAGTAGGCTGGTGGTGGGGCCCGGCTGTGTGCGCAAAGTGGGTTCCAGCCAAATGCGCGAAAGCCAGAAGACGAAGAAGCAGAAGATGTCGGGAACCGGTATCGGATCGGTTGGCGGCACAGTACATAAATAACCTTCCGCTTGACAGAGCAGAGGACATGGCAGGGCAGGACAGGGCAGGGATCCAGGCAGTTCCTCTTCCTCTCGCCGAGTTTCTCTGTGTGTGAGCGTGCGTGCGTGCGTGCGTGTTGTTGTGTGGCTGGTGGATTGTTGTTGCGTGCGACAACCATTTCGCAACGGCATTCGTTGTGATGTGATGCCCTCCGAAGCCGGCATGCCGGTTCTTGCTCTCTTCAAAGACGCACGATTGGTGGTCTCCACTCCACACTGCGCTGCGCTGTGCCGCGCTGGTGTGTTCCGTTCTGATCATTTTCTCTCTCTCTACTTCTCTTTAGTGATAGCAAGTAGTCGAGTGCGCGACGATGGAAAGGTGAATCTGAATCGCGCACGCCAAAGGGTGGTTCCCATGGGGTGGTTTGCTGTTTGCGTGTGTGTTTAGTGTTGTCGTCATCATCGTCGTCGTCGTGTGCATCACTGCGACCTGGTGCTGCTGCTGCTGCTGCCGCCGCCGTTTGTGTGCTTCGCGGTGGTGCAGCCGGTGCCCTGAAGTCCTAGAGATGTTTTCCTAGTGTTTCGCCAGCCTCTTTTTTGTGCGATCTTCCAGCTGCGAGCTCCCCCAAAGTGGTTTAGCCATTGTGAGCAGTGTGTTTGTGTATTTTTATGTGTGTGGGTCGATCCGGATCCGGTCGTTGGCCTACCTACGTTCTTAAATACAACCGTGGAGACGCTGACACACCATCGCCGAAGAGCCAGCCCCTTTTTTTTGTTTTGTTTCGTTGTGCAATCGTGGATGGCGTCGCCGAGAAGGTGATGCCAGTGCAGTGCAGTCGATTGTCACCCTGTTGTGCACGTTGCTGTTGCACAATTCGCACCAAGAATCGCATCACAGAAGGCTGCCGGTTTTTTTTTTGTGATCAAGAGTTGAAAGCAAAGTGAGAACGCGAGAACCAGAAGCAGTTTGCAGTGCGAACAGAATCCCTTCGGACTTAGGAGTAAGGAAGGCACTTCAAGAAGCCAGAGGTAAGTGAACTAAATTACACCAAATTAATGCAACAATGTACCACTTCCCTAGCGAGTTCTGTTTGCAATCGATTTATGTAAGCGAGGCCACTCTTCTGTGAGGCTCTCCAGGTTCAATCTCATGGCAACCGATGCCTACCTAGCTCAACCTGGCTTTCCACGATTCGCCAACAATAACTAGAGTGAAGGTAGCGACGTTCCAGTGCTCCGACAGTGAGGGAGGTCGGTGGTCGTGAAGTAATTAAGGGTTAAAAACATAGTTACTCCGTACCGCCGGTTGGCCAAATCGATTATGTCACGTCAAGGATTCCCTTAAACGGGAACAGCACCCCACCAATCGGTCCCCTTTCCACCGTTGTCGATGAATGTTGTCTCTCGCTTGGCACCACATCACCGTTCGAATGCAATTATCGGTTGCGAAATTGAATTTACCGCGCAACCGGGACAGGGAGCTGCCGGTGGCCCGTTCCTCGCGAAGTTTGCTCGACTTTTTCTTTGCGCTTTGCGAGTCGGAGAAGGCAACTAAAACCTTGAGAGCACGACGCCGGGAGTGGCTTAGTCATCTTGGGGCCCTCTTAGTGTTTTCGCTCTTTCTTGTGCTTCGAGATTGAGACTCGAGTGCATCCGGACGCTACAGTTTTTTTTTTGGAAGAGAATCACTAATTACGTGGCCACTGGCAGTGATCATCTGGCAGGGCAATCGCGCTGGTAATCGGGTTTTACGAGATGGCGAACTGATCGGTGCCTCGTAAATATGACATTCACGATTCTTCATTCTTCGAGAGCGGCTTAAGCGATCGGCGCAGGCATCATGGGTTGCGCAGCATGGGTGCATAAGACCCCTGGACCCTGGCGTGCTGGCTGCTGCCCACGATGAAGCGGTGCATCGTAGTGGGCCGAACCAATGATGAAGAAAGATGAGCTCGCTAAATGCTATTAGAGGCTGCTTGCTGCTTCAGTTTTACGATCGACCGCTTTGCAGCGTACGATCGATCGCGGTCATAAGAGGATCACCGCCACCACCACACGAAGGCGTCTTCCTGGCGTCCGCATTCGGTGCTCTATCCCCCGGTGGCCGGCGTGGCACAGCGTGAAAGCTCGCTCGGTTCGGTTGCAGAAATGCCGTTTGGGTAAAATTCCACACCAGGCATGACCATTTCGTATGCATAAAACCATAAATCAGAGCTCAGCCCGTGAACGTGAGCGCGGGGTTTTTGGCGAAGGAATGCTAGTTCCGCCTGGAAGCTGCTGCTGCTGCTGCTGCTGGAAAATTGTAATCTGGCAAGGATGTTCCATCATCATCATCATCATCATCAGCACCGCCATGTGGAAAGCCCTTTTCTCATTCGCTCGCTCTCTTTCTCTCTTCCTTTCGGGAGC
>NC_064878.1:64348548-64358548 GCF_943734665.1 Anopheles aquasalis | reverse complement strand
AAGGAAATGTTTTGATCGTTTGAATGTTGGTTATCCAACGCAAAGTGGTTATGCAAAGTGTAAAGAAGGCTTCGGTTGGTCGCCTGCCAAAAATCAAACATTATGCTTCGTTAAACATTCGCACAAATCCTTGCGTCTCTGTAATTAGCGAACGCACGAACGACGCGTCTTCATCAAAGACCTTCACAATGTCATCCAATTGCTAGGCGCTTCAGCGAGCGAGCACCGGATAGGCATAGCATTAAAGTAAATTTGCATTCGCGAGCGAGTGCTCGCTCCCCTCGTCCTCATCACATCAGGAGTTTGTTTCCTATTTTTTTTTCCTCCCTCCATGTTCTTCGTCAAAAGACACGACATTAATGAGCGACTCCGGAGCGTTTGTTTGAAAGATTAGCTTTCTAATTTCATTTACCAGACCCCGGGCTGTACCGGGTACTAGTAGAACGCTGGTACGAAGCAGCACAGGCAGCAGTCAACAGCGATCAGTTCCATCATTCGTAACCGGCATGTGTAACCTAGCGGCGTTTTGCATGTCTACCCCCGGTTCCCGCTGCTTTTCTGAGCATACTTTCCGTTCAAGTGGATCTCACGGTTTCGAGTGGAGTTGGGTAACGTTTTGCTCGCTCGCTCGCTCGCTCGGTTGCTGCTGATTGAGAATCCATCATCAACCAGCAGGGCTCAGCTGAAGAGGAGCTACTTCAGTAAAATATGTAGCGAAAAGCAAACAAAACAGTCGGGTGGAGTTTGAAATAAAGTAAGGGAAACGCACTTAAAAAACGGTTCCAAAGTGTGGCATACACTCCCCCCCCCCCCCCGATCTGAGGCTCGATGCACGGTGAACCAATGAATGGAGGGCGGCTTCACAAACGGTGGCTTTGTGGAGTCGTTTGCTAACTTTCTAAGGAGCGCTCGATTTGCGTGTGCTTCGCACGTGGCAATGGAGTAGCACGAGGTGGTTAAAATGTTTAGTGAGTCCTCTTTTTTCTATGTTCTCTTGCTTCTCTGCTTGAGTTGTACGCTCAGCAGTGTCACAGCATCGAGTATTGCTACAATGGCCATCGGTTTGGGCCCAGCGAGAGTCCGTGTGGTTTGGATAAAGCCGGCATCGAGGATCGGCTTCCTGTTCATCAGGCCCCATGAATATGAATGAGAGCAAATAGGCTTTAGAATTGGCAAATTCGGGCGCTAGCAGCAGGAGCAACAGCATCAAAAACCATATTTATTACGCCGCCAGCAGGCTTCTGCAAGGATGAAGCATACGGTCTGTTATGCGAAAGCTTCATTGAATGAGCAGAGACGAAGGAAGGATAAGGAATGTTTGATGAAAGGTTGGCACAAGGGGGGGCATGTGTTTTGGAAACAAATTTACGCACAAATGCGAGCAGAATCGAGTGGAACGGGATGCATCCGGTGTTTTTGTGGTTTTTCTGGAGTCTGGAACGTGGTGTGAGGGCATTTTTTGTTTGAGTTTTGTGTCGGATTTGGTCCTCCAAGGAAAAGAAAACAGTGGGAATTGGCATAAAAGTGCTGCCAATGAGTTGGACTCAAAAGGCAAAGAGAACGAGAGAGAGAGAGAGTAACAGATTTATGGAGGAACCATCTAATCGTTATGCAAATCGCACAAACACATCTGCGAACGAAATTCCTCTAAACGGATGATTGCCATGTGCCCTGCTTTGAGACTGAAGTTTCCAACACAGTAGCTCTTCCTTCTTTTTTTTTGTTCGATCCAAATCGATCGTTCGATCGTTCGAAGCGAACAACCGGTTCACATCCGGTCAGCGAAGCAGACGCTGGTTGCGTGAAGAAGACCCTGAAGACCTGAAGAGAACCGACACTTCCGGTCACCAACAAGACTCGAGAGTCAGCAGGTGATGGGATCGAAACGTGCCAACCGATGGAATTCGATTCGACATCACGTGAGAAAGACAACGCTCCACGAGGGCACCCTCCGCTGGATGCTGGATGCTGTTGCTTCCTTTCCTTCCCTTCGGTTCCCGGTCCATTCATCACCCTGTCCCGTTCGTTGGCCCATTGGTCACGCAATCGGTTGGGTGTTGAGTGGGCTTGTCATCGGGATCGGGTGTGGTGCGACTCTCTGTCCAAAATGGGTTTCCATTTGGCATAATTCAACATTCAAACATCACTCGAGGAGGTTAAGGTGCACGTGTTAACAGCGGACGGTATCTTGAAAACACTAGAAAAAGGTTAAGATGTTGCCTTTCACAGCACAGACAACATCGCACCATCCGTCGCCACTTGGCCTATTCTCCATCGCGTCTGCATCACACGTACGTGCCATTGCGTTAAAGGCACAGTTTCGAAGCGTTGTTGGTTTATTGCGGTAGAAAAGAAGAGAAGAGAGCACCAACCACCGACACCACCATGTAAAGCTTTCCTTTCGCAAACCCTGCTCCCTGGGCTGGTATGGAAATTGATTTTAATTGCACAAAAAACACGAGACAACTTTACGAACCCCACGCCGGCGGCGGCGGCGGTGGTTCAAGTGTATCCTCATGCATCATTAATTCTTTGATCGACGCGCGAACGTGAACGACCACGACCACGGCGGAAGGGGGCGCACACGAGCGATGGATGGAATTTAATTTGTGTCTCCAGTCAAATTAAAGAACAAAATTGCTGGCGTAATTGAGTTTGCAAATAACTCACAACATCATGTTCACGAGCACGAGATGACGGAAGTCATCACACGATGATGGTGATGGTTGTGAGGTGTTGTTGTTCCTGCGAGGGCATAGGGAGGAGTTTTGAGTGTCGCTTGAGCACTGAATTAGGGAACTTAACATCGGGGGAGGACGAAAAGATAAATTTTATGGTTCGTTAAGGTCTGATCTTCGTTAACCGTGTTCATTACATCCTCTTTTGAGAGATGTGCTGTAAAAATGACGGAATGTTCATGCTCGGTATGATTATGCTGCAGCATCGTCCATTTTTTACCAACGAATGTGACAAGAAAACTCATTCGGATCCCTGTGTACTACAACTAATTGGCATCTGGGGCTCTGTAGAATGCCGCTCGGGGTCTCGAGCAACACTAGAGTCTACTCCTTTCAGTGGCGACCACAAAAGAGCTGACTGCTTGCTCACGTGTCAGGCGTGTGCGGCACGAGCACGTGCAAAGTTACTCAACGTCGCCGTCGTCGTCGTTGTCGTCGTTGTCGTCGTTAGCTGACATGAAAGGGATGCAGGCAGCGATGCTAGCGTGAGTGATGTGTGTTGGCCTCGCTGAGCATGAAAGTGGAAACGGCTAATAGTTGTACGAGTTTCTTTCTGTGATTCGCTGAAGCAGAACACTTTGAATGAAAAGACCTCGCAGAAGAAAGTGAGAAGCAGAGAAGCTCTTGTTCCTTCACTCTTTCTCGCTCTTTTATCATGGCTCGGTTAACAAGAAATGCTGTAACCTTGACCTAGGAAGCATTCTCAGCACCATAGATGTGGATCTTGTCAAAGGAAATCTAGTTAAGGTTGACCCAGGCACTGTTTACTGACTGGAAAGGAATAGAAGTCCTTTCTTTGTTAATTAATCGTTAGAATGCAAATGCTATTTTCTCATGTGATGTGGTCAATTGAATCGAGAGGGACGTAGGAATTACTAAGTACCATTTCATTAGTGCCATCAAATGGAGGATGGAATGGTCCCAGGAAGGGAATATCGATTAAATCGTAGCCCGTCCATCGGCCATTTCGTCGACCAAGCACTGTTTGCCGACAAGGCGCTTGCCTTCACTGAGACGTAAGCTTGTGAGTTTGAGTGCTACTTACGAGATTGGTTTAGTCGTTCGCTGCACTGCAGCTTCCTGCTGCATGCGAACGAGCTCACACTCGACCGGATTTCCATTTTGCCGTTCGCCAATCAGCAGGAAGATGAGGAAGTGGCGACTCCTCATGTTGTAGTTTGCATGTTACAAGCTTCTGTTGAGCAACCCTTTTGGTGCTCTTGTCCTGTATCCTGTCATCGATGGCGTAAAATTTGGAGCCGAGATAACGCAGTGCAGATTGATCTCTGCGATGTAGCAGTGAAAGACTTGTAGAGGAACAAGTTATACAATTTTATGTATCTCAAATATGATTCCTGGTGCTGCTTCTGCTGCTGCTCAAAAACATACTTTTGCATAGTTTTAAATCAAAAAGGTAATCGTTAACCATAAATCAGATCACCGAGTGTCATGTGTTAAGGGCTCCGGCCTCCTTGCGCAAAGACCCCTAGGTTCGACTTACCTCACTCCAGACGAGTGCCTCGTGTCCGTCTGTCGCCAAATTGTCTTTCTTGTAGCGTCATGGTCCTCGACCCGGCTTCGGTCATCTTCACAATGTACCACGATTTGCTCGTAGAACCGGCTCCGGCTGCGGTGTGGCCATAAATCTCGTCCACAACAAGGGAACTCCAAAATGGCGCAACCATACAAAGTGGTGCTGCTGCTGCTGCTGCTGCTGGTGGTCATCACCACCACCGCACCCAATATAGCATAGCATCGGATCATATATCACTACACTTGCTTCCTCCTGCACGATCCCGGTCGCTCGCATTGCAACTGGCGGGGACGTTCGAAACACGAGAACGAGTTGAGCTCTCCGCCGGGGCCTCACAACCTCAAACAACCTGTCGTGTCGTGTCGTGTAGCTTCGGTCAGCAATACTACATGGATAATGTAGTTCTCTGTGGTCCGGTGTCCACCGGTACCGTGGCTCCGCCCGCTGCTAATGCTCATCGGTGCTGATGCTAATGACAAGCGTGTGCGCGCACACAGATACACACCGTTTGTTGGCGTGCCTCGAAAGGGTCCGTCACGTCCTGTGGCCGGTGGCATGCTGGACCGGAGGTTGTTGTTTGAATTGCAGCCTCTCGGCTTGAGATGGGCCTCCGTTGGGTTAATGAGAGTCAAGGACCGTTCCACGGTGGCACCAGCAATTGCATGTCGTTCGACCAACTGCCGCAGCACCATGACCGATAGTGCAGAGAGAGGGATCGCAAATAGGGAACAGGCTTATTATAGATAATCAGTCCCGCCGGATCACGAGCAACAGTCTCTCTTTCTCTCTCTCTCTCTCTCTCTCTCGGGCTCGCGAGAAATCCATGGATTGGAACGATCTTTCCGGCTCGCGTTGCTTTCCTCGGAGTTCCTCCCGAGTTCCAAGTCGCGCGGTCGCAGTTGCAGGCGCTAGCGCTGATTGAATTATGGCCGAAAACGGTACAAACTGGTTTTGACAGGTCAGAATGGTCAGGCTGGCAGGCGGGCGGGCGGGCGGGCGGGCGGTCTTTGATTGGAGCTAATAGAAAGCATTAATTTTGTGCAACGATTTTGAATTTGAAATATATCTATATCCAGGGATTCTCGCGCGCGCGTGTTGGCGATCTCGTCCGCTGCCAGGCTTCCGATGGTTATCGCGCTTGCGCTTCCCCTCCCGTGTGCTCCCTGTTGGGCTGAAGCTCTTGGCGAGGCGCTCCACTTTTGAATGAAGGCTGGAATTGGGTCAACAGTTCTCCAGGAGCCACAGACCGCCTCAGCCGCTGGTCTGGTGATTTGTGACTGCCGTCTGCCGCAGTCGCAAAAGGCTAGGACCGAGGTCTGTTGGGTGGGAATGATAAATATTTATGCAAGCCTCGTTGTTGTGAGCCTGGTTGAGGTGCCCAGGAGAGCCGGCATTCCGAGGCGGATAGACTGCTCCAATAGCTTTCAATGTTCCCCGATATTATCCAGTGTTCCACGCTGCGCTTTTCAAATAACAGTAGAACATTTAATTGAAGACACCTTCTCTTGATGACCCCCTTTTTTTTTTTGGATATTCCATCGTGAGTCATCGATCAACCGACCGGATTTACCACGGATTCGAACGCGTTGTTTGAAGTGTTCCAAGTGAAACCATCGATCGATCATCATCGGGGAACGAACGATTTAAATTTTCCACCCCGTGACGACATCATCCGAGACCGAGTTCCGGACACGTGGAGAGGGGGCGCCGTCTAAAACAAACGAAAAAAAAAGAAGAACGAAATACCGGGACAAAAGTCGGGCATGCGGTGCGTGGTTTTGTAGACACCGGGACCGTGATTGACACTTGATTTACTTACTTTTCGCATTTTTCGTCAAACTTCCAAACCAACTTCCACCATTCCATTAGTACATCTGGTGTGCTCCGGAAGGGGGCCTGAACCGTCTGGCAGCGGGTGCCGGGGGCCGTACGTCGGTCAAAAGTTGGCTCTGTATCGTTGTCACGCGATCGGCGGTGTTCGCTTTTTATTTTTTACAATTTTCCTACTATTCTATCGTATTCTGGTGTTGGAAAAAGGTCGAAAAAAAAAATGAGAAGGATCATCAAAATCGGAGCGACCAACGGGGGGGGGGGGGGGGGGGGGGGGGTTGGCGCATGGCGTTCGGTTTAATTGAATTTGTTTGGCATTATGTTTGCCTTCCCTTCGCGCCGTTTTTTTTTCGCTCTTTGGGGGCCACCATTTCCCATCCCGCCAGCATAAAACATTTGAACCGCGCGCCGATTTCTGGTGACCGCGGGTCGTTTTCATTGTGCTTGACAGCTTTTTATTGCTTGTAGGAAAAGTCAAAACGATTTTACGGTTTCATCCTCATCAGAGAGAGAGAGCAGTTTGTGAGTTCGTTTTAAGCCGCTGGCGCGCCATAATGGAGCATAATTGATATCCTGGCCGTGGCCATCCTCTGCGTAATGATGAGCGAACACAGTATCGATATTTTCGACTTGACAGTTCCCGGTTCGGTCGCTTCGTCTACCGCGATACAACATTGTATTGCAACGTAACGAAACCCAATTACGGGAAACACGAGCAACAGTCTGACATTACCTGGTACTGTATTTGCATCATGCAATTGGCTGTCGGTACCGGGATGGAGACTGTTTGTGTGGGCAAAATCCCGAAAAGGACCTTTGATGTCCGTGGTACGAGCAGCGTCGTGTGGGGTTGCATTGTTTTCCGCAAAACTATGAGCTCTCGAGCTGTTGTTGTATGCTCAAACACTACACCGAACCTCCTGTGCAACAGATCAAAGCTAGGCCAATTCAAGCGCGTAGCCAGAGTTAGGGATGTGTACGGTTCGGCAACACAGTGCCAGGTATTTGTGCAGCTCGCGAGCTGCAGCTGGAAGATGCTCGTCGATTCTTGGAAAAGTTCTCCTCGAGTTTCTTTTTGTTTATGTTGCTAACCAGTGCAATGCCATTTGCTGGGGTTTTCCTTTCGATTAGTGTGACTGAGAATCGTTTTTGTTTTCCATTTTCAGATCTTCCAGCTGAAGTTGGAGTTTTGATCCGGTAAGTTACACATTTAAAAGTTTTTTGATCAACAGCTGATGGTAGAAGATAGATAGTAGATCAAATAGAATGCAAGACGCATCAACAATCACCAAGACTAGAGGTTTGGAATAACCATTACATGCTAATCCTAGCACTGCTTAATGTAGCCTCAAATTATCTTCAAAATGACTAACATCCTTTCGATTATCGAGCATCGGAAATGCAAAACCAATCGACCGTGATCGTGTGATGGAAAGGCATGCTAACATCGCACACCAATCACGCACATACACTCAGTTAACTCGGCCATTTTTCACGCGATCCTGATACCGCTATCCTGACCCCCCCTCCGGAAAAAGGCTGGAAAACCCTCGATGGTGTGCCCTACAAATGAGCTTCCATTTCTCAATCTGACACTCCCTTCCCTGCGTGGCCGCAACTCCCTAAAGCAATGGAGGACGAACGAGGATCGCAAAAGATGCCGCCCGGAGGGAGAGAACACACGAAATGACACAAATTAGCGGACGCGCACCCAAGGGTCCTTTTGTGAACCCTTCGCTAATGCGATTCCGTTATCCTCTTGGTGGCTGCATTCCGCCACCGTGGTGCAGGCTGGCCACCGTAAAAGGTCATGACGCGAAGTCGCGAGTCGGCCTGGCGCAGATCCGCGATTCATCCCTCTCGCTCTCCCCGCGTGCAACGGGCCAGGCTGCATGATAATAATGTGATTAAGAAGAAGGCAGTGGCGGTGGCCGCGGGTTCTGGCGGCTGGTATCATAACGGTTTTCCACCAAAAACAAAACAGAAAACCGCTCCCAGCCCAGGTCCCTGAAGGCCGGATGCGCCGGAGAAAGCCATCATCATAATTATCGTCCATCGATAAGGAGGAGACCCGGGGGGGATGTCTGGGGGGGTTTGGGTCTTGGTGGTGAGCACGTGCAAATGTGTGTCCGTACATGTGTCAAAAGGGGACGGGTTGTTTTGTTTTTTGCTCCAGCAGGGTGCCAAACGCACGACGGAACAAAAACACTCCGACTCCGCTGCTCGGGATGAATGGCAAGGAGACCGCTAAGAAAGATGTTCCGTGTCCCGTGGGCCTTTTTCGGTTTGGACGCGAATGTGGGCCAGCGAAAATATTAATGTATGTACATAAATAATCCCTCGAAGGGGAGCGGGGAGTGAGGGAAGTGAGGAGGATAAATATGGTGCAACACGACCCCGCCAGCAACGCAAACGCGGTGGACGCGCGCGCGCCACATGTGGAGCACCCAAAGATGGGCTTAAAATGGGAGTAAAAATGGGGGACCGTTGGTTGCGTTTATGTTGCTGTTGCTGCTGCTGCGACCGAATGCGTTGTTGTGTCGGATTTAATGCACCGCAAATCGCGCGAAAGACAATGCAATGCACATAAAAGGCATGGAATGAGAGAGAGTGCACAGCGAAGTGAAGACGAAGACAACGGACCTCTAAAGAGCGTTAAGACGGTATGGCCAGAGGACGAAAGGGGGGTCTCTTGGGGACGCGGTAATCTGTGGCCGCGTGCGAACCGAACCGAAAAAGGGAATGATGCTTGAAGGAGAGTTGGTGTAGAAGTGGTAGCAGCAGCAACAGCAGCAGTTACCGTTAGGCGATGCGACTAAGCGGCGCAAATAATGGCGCAACATTATGAATTCATTCATGTTATATGCACGCTAAGGGCCACGGCAGGCCACAAACACACAGCAGCAAGGGATCATCGGTCAAAATGTAGCATTTAAAAAAATCGAAAACATATGTTTTTATGGTTTGCGATCGCCACATACATGCGAGCAGACGAGAGGAGAGATTAATGCGAAATGCATGCGAAAGTGTACGCGAAAATCTCATCATCATCTCGGTCTCGGTCGTTTTGCCCCTTTTTTCCCTTTGCTTTAACGGTCGCGTTTGTGCGGTTTGTTCGGGGAGCATCGGTTTTATTATTATCATTATTTCGTTGGCATACAAACTCAGGCACACACTACACTCCGTGCCACCCATCTCCCTCAGCTCAGGAACATGTAATTTGTGCTTCGCGCGTTTTTTGTTTTGTTGTTTTTGGAGCACTGTCTTTTCTTTTTTTTTGCTTCTCCTTTTCGGTCCCGGAGAGCCGCTGGTTTGGCCCGAATGGTGAAAGGATTCCCGGTTCAAACGCTGGGGCCCCCAAAGTGTCCTCCTGGTGTCGCTGGTTGCAGTTCTGATTCTCTGTCGCCGGCCTGCTGCTGTGGCAATGCTGCATGTGGGTTGCAAATGGAATTTTAATGGAATGGCTAGGTGGGGGGGGGGCGAGTGAGTGAGCGGCAAACAGGACACATAATCGGTGAGAGATCTTTGGAATCGGTGAGGTCACGGACGGGCGTTTGGGATTTGCTTGAACCGTTCGCCGTTCGCCGTTTTGTGCGTTGAGGTCGAGGCACTGGGTTCTTTTTAGCACATGCTTTTGTGGGTGCTTTTGGGGGTCACGATACTTGATACAACGAAAGAGGATTAAAGACCATTTATTTAAGGTTTTTTTTCGACGAAATGACTGCATGGTTCATTGGATAAAAGAATTCACAGTAATTGCTTTTCAGTATAGCGCCATATACCCATTTTTTCGAAATTATGCGTGGTTATAAGCACATTCAAAAGCATATTGAAACGTTTAGTGAAAACAATATGCAATGAACTCATTTCAATTCATTGGCGTAGGAGAAATCTGATG
>NC_064878.1:64326048-64343548 GCF_943734665.1 Anopheles aquasalis | reverse complement strand
GCGCATGAAGTGGTTCTGCGAAAGAGCATTGCGGAAAATGCGGTGCCCGGCCTGGTATTGTGTTGGGCTTTCTTCTCGGGTCTGGATGCAGACGTTCGTGCGCTTTCGCTGATCAAAAGAGGCTTATTATGGAGAGTAGAAGGGTTGAATTGAAGGATGCTGCTGTGTACTGCACGTGTTCTAGGAGGGCTCTTATTGATTGACTTCTGTCAGAATCGATGGAGTGCAGGACGAGGACTCGCGAGTGAGCAAATGTTGAAGGGTTTTTGTCACGATTAACACCTCAGTTCGCTTTGTAGACGTATTGGAGTATCTCTTTTAAAGGGGCAGTTATGGTTGATTCCGGCCATTTTTTACGATTTTTTGTGAAAAAAACCATTCAATTTTATTTTTCCAAGTGAATGTCATTCTAAGTTACATCTTTTTAAGACTATGCGGATGAAGTTTTCGGAGAATTTGTTAAAAATTTCATACATGGTATCAATTTTCGAAAAGTGTGTCTGCAAAAATGTGCTTTTCTGGTGCCCATCGTAGCCACGGGCTGGATTGTTTGAAAAAATACAAATTTATATTCATTTGATTGATTATCAGTTTATCCAGGTAGTCTCGTTGAGATTCTGTTGATTTTCCCCTGTTTTAGATTTTTGGCAGATTTTTGAAATTGAAAAATTGATCACACTATGATCGAACCGGGTTCGTCGCTTAACGAGCAAGTCTTTTGTTACGCAACAGAAACGGCTCGTGTTTGACGATTTGTTTTTAGAAAACTATCCACCTATATATGTTTTTGCAAATGCCATAATAAAGTGCAGCTTTTCAACTATATTTGCTCGTATTTTCAGGAAGTTTGGTCAAAAACTGCATTCAAAAATGATGATTTTCATGGTTTTTCTGAAGAAAATGAGTGTTACATAATTATTTAAAAAAAAGCAGCAACAACTTTTATGCAAATTCGACTGGAATTCCTGGCAAATAGTGTACAGATTGTGTGTTCAATATTTCAAACCAATCAGTCCATTAGTTTTTATGCTACGATGGCTACCGACTTTGAAAACGTTGATTTTGGGAAACGCGCTTCTTACTTACCACAAAAACGATACAATCAACTCATTACCATTACTAACAAAGCTGTTCTACAGAAAATACACTGGCTTCTACGAAACTTAGCCTCAACCATAACACGATTAGTTCTCGGTGAAACTTTACACAAATTTTAACGGACATTGCGTTGTTGTTCGTTGCTGCAGCTGGCTGTCACCGGCTGAATTTAGCGAAATCTGCATGTTTGGGCTTAGTTGCTCCCGTGCCGTCCTGGAATGATGATGACGATGCTGACGGCCGCCCGCGGCCAAACTGCTCAAGAAGTTAGTGCCCGCCTAGTAACAATGCAGTTCAAACCATACATCAACACCTCGCTGGGATGGCCGCGCCTTTCCGGTGGCTGCTGGCACGACTTGGAGAGTGTAGAGAAGTTGGTGCCACGCTAACAACACCGGACGGGTGTATGTGTACCGTGTCATCTCATAAAACATTGGCCGATAATTGGAAGGCTGTCTGCGGAGTCCATGTTTTAGCGCACGGCATTCTGGAGGTGGTGATGGCGCAGAAGCTGAAGCCGCGAACGAGTAATCCCGGGCCATCCTTAGGTTTACGGTCCCTTTCCTGTCGACTGACTTTACCAGCGACCGAAGGGTCGACCATGTCATTGTTGACATGGCTTCAGCCACCCACTTACCCAGCCAGCCAGTTTGGGATGCTGCGGATGTTGGTCGGCAGCTCAAGACACCCACAGCGCTAACGGCACCGCACCGCGTCTTTGGCCAGGGCGGACGGACTGGGGAAGCAAATGACGGATCACTGATACGCATGCACGGACAAGCTTCTCGTTTAAACCCGCCCGGTCCATCCAAGCGTGTAAAGGCAAAGCGGAACCCATCCCAACATTCCCGGCCCATTCCATGGCCACCTCACAAACAATGCTCCAATGGTGGCCCCCGCGGGCGCGCTTCTACTGACAATGAACTTTATGTTCCCACAACAAGTCGGCCGTCGTGCATACACATGTGCGGTATGATAAGGGATAAGAGCGATGGGCGGTCATCGGACCGCCATAGTTGCAGATTGAAGGGAGGGAAGGAGGGTCCCGGATGACACTCGGTATTGTCCCTCGTTTACACGTTTTAGGTGCCAACATCCCCGAAAGGAAGATGTGTGGCGCTGTTGGGCGTTCCTTGAAAGCTTGCCCCGAAATAATTAATAACCCATCAAGAAGAGAATGACAGAGCGGGAGAGAGAGAGAGAGCGCAAGAGTGAGTGCGTGTCTGTGCGCGCGGGGGAAGCGGAAAAATTATGCTCGTTAAAAGTGAATTAATCTTCGCACCGGGTACTGGCACACCACCGCGATCCATCGACACCTTCTCGCTTCTTCTCGAACTGCGGTCCTGCGTTTCGTCACTTCATCTTCCGCTCGTTCTCATCTCATCATTCGCTGGTAAGACCGAGACCCCGAGAAGGAACAATGGGTGCCCGTGGGCCCCTAGGTGTCGTTGTCAAAGGTAAGACGGGCAGATTACTTTCGGGCTCGTGGTTTTCGAGACATTTCCTGTCCATGGACGAGAAAGGGAGGGCGTGTCCTGTGGTCCCCGCAACGTAAGCCGACAATGGGACTCATGGAATTGGTGGCCCTTTCTCGGAGCACAGCGTAACCGCGGATTGAAGTCCGGAGTTCGCTGTTTTCGGTGGAGAGAGCATTATCGCGACATCAATTATGGAACGCACACAGCCATGGACTTTGTGTTGACTTCCTTGTTAAACACATCGTAAATGATGTTTGTAATCATTGAAACTAGTGAGATGAGAGAGATATTTGGTGGGTACAAGCAACCGCAAGTGCAACGGTAGCACAATGCAGATTGCTTGTACTTGGGAGAAAGGGATGTGCACAAGGACAACAAACGGGCATTCTATGCAAAACATCAACAGCTGCTGCTGCTCCGGTAGCAGGTGTTCACGCTGGTTTGTGGACCATTTGGAGAGCATACGAGGAGCCAGTGTGACCCAGTTATCCAATTACCATGATCTAATAGAGCCCGTCTCCTTCGGAAGCTTCAGAAGCCTTCGCTTGTACCGGATCGCGTTGCCATCGTCTAACAGCGCCATCGTCGTGTCGTGTGGTCACATCATGTCAGCTAAAGCTGTCAGCATAAAAGTATGCCTGACCACCGCTAGATTGATGAGCAAATTCGTTGTACAAAGCGTTGCCATACCCAGGGAGGCCAACCCGCACCAAAACGGATGGGGCATCATCTCATCGCGGAGAACGCCAGTGCCAGAGCTGGGCAATCGTTGCGATCTCTGACTGATGCTGGTGCTGTGGTCGGTGTCACTGGAGCTAGAAGCTCTTGCTGACTCTTGCCTGAACCCAAAGGACAAATTGTGATTTATGATGTTTGATGTTTGCCACATAAGAAAGATGTCTTCGTCAGCAGAAGGCGAAGGCGAAGCTTCACCCGGTTGGTTGGTCACTCCACTCCGGTCACCCCCCCTTGGTAATATGTGTGTTTCTACCGTTTCGTTTCGCATGCGAGAGAGAGAATGATTAATAACTGCGTACGAGTGAAATCGTGTATTAATTTTCATTTCCTCGCGCCCCCGATGGGCAACTGGCGAACCATTTAGCATGGCTTCCTGGAATGTGCCCCGCCGGCCCGGGAGGGGCTGATGGTGGTCATTTTGCACGCTTAATCATCGGTAAATCGTCCTCATCGGTTGAACGTTGACCAGCGAGGGTGGTGGTGGGGGAGGGAAACTTTGCGGAGAGCTTCAACGTTGTACACAGCCGATACGCTCTGGACGTCATGTTTCGACTCCCAAGATCGATTGATTGATGGATGTAAGGAGACCTCCATATTGGAGCAAATGGACATGTGGAGTCAGGCCTTCCCATTGCAGTGTGCTGCAATGTGCTGCAAACGGAAGGGAACGGAGCATGGAGCGGTAGATGGAGAGAAATATCTCGAAACCGACAATACATCATATCAGCGAAGCGGCGCTTTTATTGTTTAGCGTTAGTAAAAGGGATTACGAGAATGTGAATCGATTACGTGTGGGATTCTCTGGGACCAACGATTTAATGAGCACGTTGGGCTCGCCGTTGCACGATCCTAAAGTGCACTAACTCGCCGATAAGAAAGAGCAAGCTGATGCACCAACCGACGACGATCAGTATCCAGACGCAGATCAGATCTTCGAAGACGAAGATCACATCCTGCCACTGCTTCTGAAGGATGCTTCGGTTTTCTCCCAGCAAATCGAGCGCTCGCTTCACTATATACAACCACAGCCCGGAGTCATTGTAGTAGCTGAAACTGCGGTAGATTAGCTCGAAGAAGGGCGAATCACGAGCACACTGGATGGAGTCGAAGTGACTGAACACTGGTTCCTGCAAGATGTAGAGCTCGGTGCGCACGTTCGTGAGACCGAGCGACACCACGATCCGAGCGTTTCCTGTCTCTAGCATTGTGCAGTACTCCTCGTATACTCGTACGCCGAGGCGACGTTCTTCTCGCGCCGTCTGCGGGTACGGGATCATGTTTTTCTCCAACGCACCAAACAATGAGTTGTCCGCTCGCTGTAGCGACAGGATGCGATAGTTGGATTGCGCCAATTCCGCTAACGTTTGTGGTTGTTTGTAAAACTTCGAGAAGGACATCAGAGAGATGATTTTGGTGTTGTAGGCTTCGGACAGGAAAAACACTAGCACAGCGAGCGTTAGCATGACGACGCGGAAGGAGAATGGCTGCAGATACTCGGTTCCACCGCCACCGAAGAAGGTGAGCGCGATTAAATCGTAACGGTAGATGTGCGGAAAGATGTACTGCACCACGCGACAAAACACAAACATCGCCAACAGTACTGCCCAGATGCCAATCGAGAATGGTTTCAGCAGGTGGCTCAGAAAGTCACGCTCCGTGCGCACTGGACACATCACAACGTAGCCCGACGACTCACGAAAGAAAAAAATATGCATAAAACTCTTGCGAGGTTGTTCGTAATTCATCCAGCAGTCCATCGCTAGCCGTAACTTGATCTCATCCGATAGATACGTTGTGCCGTTTCTCTGTGTAATGATGATTGAATTGATAAACCTCTGTAAAACCCCATAAAGTACATCATTTTCAAATTCGATTATGTAGGGGTATGTGACGTAACCGTGTATAAGAAACTTGTAGCCATTGAGATTGCGCAGCTTGTCCGGATAGAAGCGGCTCACCGGGTATGGCGTTGGTAGGAAAAAGTGCTCCTGTTTGTTGAACTGATTGTAGGTATAAATCGTGGTAGCTTTACTCGCGTTAACCTCACTCTGCACGGGCACAAGGATGTAGTTCAGGATTCCAAGCTTTTGGAAAAATGTCTGCGCAAGATGTTTTTTCACAAAACTCTTTCTACTTAGCAACATGATAAACTTGGCTGGCTTGCTATAACACGGGTGGTGGGTCAGAGTTGTCACTAGAAATCGTAAGGGGAACTGTAAGTATTGAAATTGAATATCAGGATTGACCTTCGAGATGCTACATTCATCTTACCTCTTCCGGATAGCCTGTTGTATCGAGGAGCACGACAGTCGTTACGCGAAGCGCTTTTACATCGATGAAAGGTATCGTACTTACGAATGTCGTTGGATAATTGGAGAGTAACAGAGGCATAAGGACCGGAGCGTGGTCATTCAGAGTAGAGTTTGGTGTAGTGAAAACACACAGCTCACCACCACGAATCATGGATGCATGATCCCATTCAACGACAGCCTTTACTATGTCCACTATAGTTCCAGCAGTGCGCTGATATTGCAGCGTAAAAATCAGGAGAATAATATATGGAACAAGGGGGAAGTATGATAACTTCATACTGCTATTGAAGCACTATCCAACGAAACATTCCAAACTGATTTGACTGGACTGATGATGTGTGTTCCTGTTCCTCAAATCGCTTCACAAATTGCTGCCATCAAATCGCTTCTAATGCTTTTAGCATGAGCATTCATTATTCATTTGTTTGAATGTAGATTGTGACCATTACGTAGATGGTAGCATAGCGTTTGCATGTCCGATGATCGAATCCTCGCACAGTACTGCAATTGCTTTGTGAATTTCGTGACTTATGTTTCATGATGCGCCGCATTTTGATCATACTTCTGGTGCTTTTGACGGAGCATTGCCGTTGCAGTAAGCTAGTTGAAATTGTATCAACAATAGCGTCCCAGGAGCATAAAATGTTGCCTGAAGGACTGGAGGTGTGCTTCATTCAGTTAAGAAAGTACTCTTCTCGCAAAAGCATTGTCGATGATACTCTTGGTTCATTGATAAAGGAATTGACATCCAATTATCCTGTCACGATAACACGTCACTCGCCATCCGTTCGAATGTACGGTCACAGACAGGCCTCGTTGGTAATTATGGACGCAACTGGCTACGGAAAACAGGTAATTGAATTTAGGTGACCACTAGCAAACCCAATGACTGTCCGAATCGCTTCTGTTTTGTTTGTTTCAGTTTCCAACGCCACTGGCCACATCTCGCTTACGGTCGCACGAATGTTACTTGAAAACATCCAAATTTATAACATTCGTAAGCGCGGGAACGAACCAATCATCCGTTTGGTCATTCTTTGATGATCTGGGAATCGTCAACTACTTAATCGCCTCGATTGCGCCACATCACCAAGATACCCTGTTTTACACACAGAACCGTTTTACCGGCCAAGAGTACTGGTTCGACGGGAGCGAGCAGCACAACGGCCCTCTTATCGATCACTACTTCCCCAACAAACTAACCAACGTAAACGGCTATCGGTTCCTGTTATATGGAATTTTTGAGTTTCCGTATCTGATCGATATGGGCAACAACCGCACGGCAGGAGTATTGTTCGAGTGTTTGCGTTATCTGATCGTGCGCCAACTGAATGGTACGATCAGTGTAACGCGCGACCATCGGACGGCAACTGATGTCACCTTCGCTTACACCGACTTCCGGCTGACGTACATGCACGATGTAACAATGAAGGAACGGATCGGGTCCTGCGTCGTTTGCCCATTCCAAACCGAGCGTGACATTCTTGGGCATCTTCTCAAACCGTTCTCGCTTGGAATTTGGCTTATGGTGGCCGCCGTGCTGATTCTCTTTCGCATACTGGGTATACTCTTTCCCCGGGTGTTTCCAGGTAACTTGCTCTCATTGATGATGTTCAGTGAGTCCGTCACCTACCGGTTACCGTTTCCAACGCGCATCCTCTCGTTCGCTACGACCGTGTTCGTGTTCTTCCTCTCGGAGGCCTATAATGCCAAGATCATTTCACTCATGGCACTCCCCGCGAGCTATGAACGACCGGAAACACTGGACGAGTTCACACGGTCCGAACTGATGATTGCCATTCCGGGCGTTAGGACGGAGCTGCTGCGAGAGAAGCTGCCTGGTAAGCTGCTTGACCACCGGCATGCTCAAAGGTTGTACAACGAACGCCGGGAAGAGCTGTTCAGCGAGTACTGCACGGTGATGCCCTGGTATCAGGCACTCCTGTTTTCCTCGTCCGGCCACCGGGGTCCTTCGACTTATCAGCTGTATCTGCTGCAGGAGCAGGTCCTCGAACGCTTCCTAGCGCTTCAGCTGGCCATTAACTCCCCGTTCTATCCAACGTTCATGGAGTTCTTCGAGCGCTACTTCCAGAGCGGCATCTGGATGTATCGAGTCGAGTGGATCCGGAATGGTCTCGCGTCTTTTTTCGTCCAAAACGGGGAACAGTTCGAGAGTGTGGTGTTCCACTTTGATGACCTGTGGTGCATCTGGGCATTAATCGTCGCTGGCTGGTCGATCAGTAGCACGGTTTTTCTCGGTGAAATGTTTTGGGTTTGGTCACGAACGAGCGGAAAGGATCGCTGGGCGCAATTCCAAGCGAGGATGCGAGAAAGGATCGCTTTGCGTCTACGACGATCCTAGGGTACGACAACTGAAATCTTATGCCCTTGATGCGAAGTGGCGAGGTTAAATAGAGTGACCAGAGCAACTGGTGTTGGTGCGCTAAGCGGATGCCTTAACAGCGACATGCCGTTATCCACTGTTCGTGCCCTAATAAATACGACATTCCGGGGACAACATTCCTTACAAGCGTACTTGCCCACCTGATTTGACATGCATGGTGCCGCTGCTGCTGCTGCTTGTGTGCCGGCTCCAGCCACACGGACGGACCCAGGCCAGCGAGGCGCGCTGGGTTTGCTTAAACTGACATTTAGCGCTGCACCTATGGCTTCAACGTGGCCCCCGGGACGCCCGCGACCAATCGCTGAGCCTTTAAACAGCTTAGCTACACAGCACAGCACGTGTTAGCATTAGTCCCACATTAGGCACAGCTTATGGCAGCGCGGAGTGAGTTAATCCATCCAGCTCCAGGTTCTGCACAAGCTTTTGACATTTATGAAGACTTATGTACGGTGCGCTATGCTCTAGTGCTCTAATGCTCTTGCGGTTTCACGCGGAGGCACGCGTGTAGGTACATTGTTTCTCTTCCTTAGCCGTGCCAGTCAGTAATAGGTCAATTGTGCAACTTTTTTATTTGAACTTCAACTCCAGCCTCCATCGGCAGCTTGGGTGCATCATCATCATCGTAGTGCAACGATCGGAGCCACCAATCAGGATACGGAACCACAAAACTTAATGAACTGTTCGTGTCGGTTGTTCCACTTCCGGGAATGGTGGCACAAAAACAAATTGGAAAACTTTCGGAAAAACCGATTGCGACAATTTCATTAAAAACGTCTAACCCAACACACGGACACAGTTGTGCCAGCTGGTGACATGTGTTCGTTCGTCCCCTTTGGCTGCCTCCTACACCACAGGAAGTGTTGCGCAAAGCAACAGTTAGACAGTATTGAACCAGTTTTTGCCGGAAGCAATCGCATGTACTACAGGTCTACTGTGAAAGAGAGAGAGAGAGAGAGAGAGAGAGGAAGAGAGCGATCCCTATGCTCCTAGAACCGATGAGGTATTTCGAATATGGTTTACTCCCAACACCACCACCACTGGAGTCCTTTTTTTGTTATCTTTTTCCCTCGTTAACTCGGTTCCATTCCGTACAACGGGTTCTAGCACTTCATGCCTCCTGTACGGCAGCTGCATCAACCGACCGCTATCAGAGCCCCAATCAGAGTGCTTCCCCAAAAGCCGAATAGAGAGTGAAGTTTTTTTTCCCTCCTCCTGGATCTCCCAAGTGCCGCCTTTCACTCCAGGCAAACCCCCGGGAGGGTGAATTCGTCCCTAGGCTCCGCTATCGACATTGTGGTTAACTTTGTTCTGCATCGAACTCAATACAGAGGCAGCCCCCTCTTAGTAGAACGGGGCGCTATCGATACCATATCGCGTATCAAATGGACAGCGAGAAGCGAATCCCCCTATCCCTTTTTTTTGCTTTTGAATGGCCTCCGTTATCGAATGTTGTTTCTGTTCCCTCGGGCGGAGCTGCATCTGCACTAGGATTTTTTAATCAACCCGTGGTGCCCAAACCGTTTGCACCGGTCAGAATGCAATCGGAACGATAAGTGCCGAAAGTTGTTCAACACTTTGTAGTGTCCTGAGGGGAGGTGGATATCACTTCTCGCCTCGCCACATCGATTGGGGTTGGAGTTTTGTCAGTACAATCCTGGAGCGAGTTTCAATTTAATGACTTTGGTTTTTGGTGTTTGCCAATCGGCTATCGATAGGCTGAATGGATGTGTTGAGGAGGTGGTGGGTGATCCTCCAGCAGTGTGAAAACTTGAATTGGTTTCGTTGCTCAACTGGCAGTCAAATTGGACAGCATCCTGGCTTTGTTCGACGAAATAGTGTTTATGTTGCATTGTTTGTGGTGGTGGTGGTGCTGGAACGCTACAATCGTTTGAAGTATGTTGCGCGTACACTACTTTATGGTTCGAAGCAACTCCCCAAAATGAAAATACGGACCACCAGCGTGTCCATCCATTCTCGCTGCTCGGATACTTTCCCGTGACCAAAAACATTCTATACGAGGTCGGTGGATTGTAACTGAAACCACTCCAACTGCCTTCCTCAGTGCGTCGGCCATCCGAAACCCAACAACGGAAACCCTAACCCCACCGATGCGTGTTCGCTCGCTTCGTTCCCTTCTCGTTATGTTTATAGATGCGTGTGGCTAGTTCCCGGCCGCGACCGCCACACAGTAGCATAGGAAAAGGGGAGCCGAGGGTGAAATTAACCTTCTCTGCTACCAAATAATGAACTAGCACACCATCAGCACCATCACCACCACCACCAACCCAGCCCAGTTCTGGCCGATGAGATGGTAAGGGACGGAAACCGGAACCTCTCCGGGCAGGTTGGGATTGGGAACCGACTACTGACCGTCGTCGATGGTCCGATGCGATGAACGAAAGAAAAACGGAATTAGGTCCACAGGAAGCGAAATCCATAAAATGCCTCAATCTACATACTCTTCTTCTTTGCGTTCCCTTTTTTTTTTGGTCCATTCGTCCGCCGGTTCATAGGCAAGAGAAGGGGGTGTAGGTCGATGAATAACGACGACGAATCGGCACCCCCACCCGTTGATGGTGTTTTGGTGGCTGGAATGCCATATTTGTATACATACATAGAATGTGTATGCGGTGTGTTTGGACATAAATCATCACGGCCGAACGGCCGATGAGCCGATGCCAGAAACGTGTCGATGAGGTCCCGGAATCGGATTCAATAATGTCCGGGGGGAGGGTGCGCTACAGGTCTCACAGGATTCGCCACGGCATGGCCGGCATGGCTGCTGCTGGTTAAGCTGGTTGAGAGATTTATGTTTTTGTGAAGCTTATACATATGCATCAGATTCGTCCCGGGGGGGTTAGTTATAGAATTTTGTGCTATAATGCTACTCACAGTCACTTTCTGCAAACTATTGATCCAACAAATTAGCTTCCAGATTGGATTTTAGGAGTCGGCAACATTTCTTGAATCATCGCCTCATCGACAGTATCCAAAGCAAACGAAGCAGCATTTCTTCAGATTCTGTTGATACTCCCAGTGGTTTGTGCTAATCGCAAAGCAGCACAATCAGGCGAGGAACTACGTGGTTCGTGTGCGGTCTGGCTGGCTAACGTGCACGTGACACGACGGCGTGTGCTGTGCTGTGCATAAATGTCCCGGTGGTGTCCAAGGAAACTGCTAACTCGGGGAGCGTGATTAGTCGTCGTTCCGGTGTGATCCAGGTTCAGCTCCATGGGAGTAATCTCACAAACCACCACCTCCAATTGGGTTGCCCAAAATCCCCCCCATGAGAGACCAACAGACCACCAGCGCTACTCCTCCCGTTGTTGTTTGCACACGGATCAGCACAAGCGGCACGTGGACGTCCGACCGGTGAACGTAACGGTTAGCATAAAAATATATATTTATGTTTGAATTGATTCTGCACATACCACAGGGACCGAGAGAGGGTGGTGCAGGGGCCATATTCCATCGGAATTGGGTTTTCCACCCGATTGAGCTCCCACTCTCCGTACATGAGTTATGGACGCCGGGAGGACTGATGCTGATGTTTTCATTGATGCGATTGAAGGGCCCTTTTTTGCGGTGCCGGTGGTGGATTGAAGCGGAATTGTTCGTGAGGACCCATCCGGATAGATAAATCACGTCCAGGGATTGTAATCAATTTCATGTGCGGCCGCAGCACGCCGCTCTGGAGCTGTTTTAACTTTGGAAGGAATGCACGTGATGGTGGCGGTGGTGATCAGTGTCGGTGCATAACAAGCGTATGCAAATGAATGTAAACATTTGGAAAGGATTGATTTTGGCGGGCGGGCGAATTGATTTTCCACGTTTCCTTGAATCCAAGAATTAACCCAAAACCACGATTTCAGTTTCAGTTTCGGTGGTCCGCCATTTTGTGGAATTTAATTGAAAACCAGCACTTTCTCTCTAGTTTTCTGATCGAAGAATCGTTCTCTTGAAGTGTCTTATAAAAAGCCGGTAACAGGATTCCAGTGACGAACGCTGCTGAACTGCTTCTGCTGCTTCTAAAGTGCCTTATGTTTCAATTTGTCTCCACTTCACAAAACCGGGATAGGAACCTCCAGCGGGTGGCCATTTATTATGCAAAATCATTTAAATTTGGTTGCAACCGGCCTGGCAGCACCCGGAAGTCGGACGTGACACTGCTTTTGCCACCTGTTCCTCAGTGTCGGTTCTCTTCGCCGTCCTCACGGCTCTCGAGGGAGAAATGTTGTGAATGTGTCTGTGCTTGTAAGACATTTACCATTTGCTGACTCTCTTGGATGCCCCGATTCAATGGGAACGGACGTTGTTGGGTGGCAGCTCAGCGTTGTAGGTCAGGATCCGGAAAAGTTTCCCTTCAAAAGGCAGCAGCAGCAGCCGTTGTCTGGATCCGTGTTCACGTCCCCGCTACCACTCTCTCTAGAGCGCTGCTTGTCTGTCTGTTTCCTCCTCCTTGGCCTCGGCTGCTCCACCATCCGTTAGATTCTCCAAAATATCCCGGAGATGGAGGGAGCCACGATGCGACCAAATGTGTTCTGAAGTTCTGAAGCCGGAAACAGGGCCGACCGGTCTTGGCAGTGAAGTGGCAGGACAGTATACAGTGTTTTCGGTGCCTTCCAGTTCCTCTCCAGGCGTTCTCTAACAAGACGGTTGTACTTACACTTTGACTTCAGCCAGCCAACCAGCTGGTAGCGGCGAAAGATGGATTTCCTCATTCTTGGCAGCAGTCTTGGGGTGTCGGCTCCCTTGGCAATCAACAAACGCACGAACACAGACGGAGAGATAGATCGACAGCATAGCATTCGTTCCTGCAGACAAGGCGCTCCCCTTAGTCTTAACAGATGAGGGAAATTTATTATCAAATTAATTTGATAACCTGCTTCCCTTCCCCAAAAACGGGGCTGTGTAAGCTCCTTGTTGGTGCCACGATCGTGTGCATCTGGAAGAAGAAGGATGTGTTGGTGCATTTGGCCTGCAAATCTGCTGACCTCGGTGAGTGTTCTTCAGTGAACAGAGTGATTGCGTCTTGCAATCGAAGAGCAGCGGGTGCAGGAGAGGGTGAGGATACTTTAAATTAGTTCCTCGTCCATCTTACCAACACCACCGGCCAGCTGCTTCGTTCTTTCGAGGACCACCTTGATCCCTGTTTGAGACGTTCTTGGAAAGCTGCTTCGTTTGTGTCTCAATCGAGCCGTTTCTTGGGAAAAGCATTTTCATCGCAGCTCGTAAACCGGGTGGGAGTGCCGGGGTGGACAGTAGCAAATCTGCCGACACCGCAATTAGAAGCAGCAATTCAATTTGTCCTTAAAGTGATTCCCAGTTTATCCTTCTGCGTTCGTTCGTTCGTTCGTTTGCGAGCGAGCTGCACCAGGGTGCATCATCGTGGTGTCATCAATTAGTCAAAAGAAGAAAGTTCAAAACGCAAAAATCAACGCAATAAGCTGACGATGATAATGATTGCCGAGGGGGGGGGGGGGGGGAGAATGGCCGCTGGTTCTTCTTGGCGGAAGCATTTGCATTCCCTCGTTAATGCACTCTGGGAGTCGGACACGGTCTGGTGTTACGGTGACCACTTTCTGCTCGTCGAATGTCACATTTTAATTAACGAAGATTTCGCACCCTCGCCTTGCCAGTCGAAGGACCAAAGATGGATGGCTGAAGCTGCTGAAGGAATCTGCTTCTCGTGCTTTCGCTAACCAGATGAAGCAGCGATCCATTCGGTGTCCATCACGGTCTCTGCTTCGCGGTAATGAAAACACTTTGGCTAAGTAATGAAATTTCGGCGAAAAAGGAAGCGATGCTTGAGGTTGGTTGTGGTGTCCGTCGTTTTGGGATCAAATAGATTAATACCATTAACACCCATACGGGATGAGGTTCTGCAAGATACGGCAATGATTTCGTCACCTACGGATGGAAGAGGACCTTTTGCTGGCATTTTCTAGACAGGCTCGTTCTGGATCGTTGCTAGTAGTTTCTTGGAACTGTTTCATGTTAATTGTGGAGATCCGTTTTTTGATTCATTGGAACAAATACTTCAATGAGCAAGATAGTCAAGTGATGTGCAAACAAATCGAAAATACAATATTCCAATAAATTATTCCATGGCATTGACGCATCTCGCATTCATCACAAGGCGCAATCTGACTAGTCTGTTCCTCTTGACGATCGACCTTTCAAGTGTACGTCTGCGAGCGAGTAACACTTGAAAACCATCACTTCAGACACACTTCGGTGGCAACTTCTGGCCACTTTAGACTCGCAGCTCCAACTACTACCACGCCACGGCCGGGTGCGTACACCTATGGCCGCCGGCAATACGCGCCTCCGATAATTAGTCACACTAGTTCCCCCCCTCCCCCCGGTGCCTTAAGCGAATCGACGGCCCCAGTCGGCGAAAGGGTATTAATCCAATTAAGGAAAGTGGTCCCAGCACCACCACCACCATCGGTTTGTCCGGAATCCCCGTTTATATTGGCGCCCTGTTTGAGTGATTTTTCGTCGGTCGGCCCCGCTCTGGTGCTAATGAACTCACCGACACGCGGGCCATGTCCTTTTAGCTACGTCGTCGTCGTCATCGCCGGGACAAGCGTAGCCTTGGGACCTTGGCAAGGCCGCGTAACGAAAGTAGTGTTCGATACCACTACGCCGGTGAGCCTTCTCCGAGCAGGAAGAAGTCTGCAAAGAAAAGCCAGCCCACCGGCGCGAAGGAAATGTGACGAAAGGCCGGGTAGCTTTGTGTGGCCGGCCGTGTGTATGTGTTGCATTTACCAGGTTCCGGTAGTAATTATGATTGATGAAGCATGGCCCGGCCGGGTGCGGGGTGCCGGAATTGAGTGAAATTGAAGGCAAACTCTAACGTGTGACCATCGACGCGTCGGTGGTTGGTGGTTCGCGTTCCAAACGGCCGCAGTCGATCGATCTGATTTAATTAGTTTGGCTAAGAAGTAGTAAATCGTGCCAGCTCATTACTGGATGACTGGAACGTCGTCACCGGCACTGGTCCATTGTTGAGTGAATTCCTGTTTTGGTCACAGGCTAACAATTCCAATGCGGAGTAACTAATTGGGGCTTTCCTTGGGGGGGGGATGGGACCGTAGCGTAACCTCACCTGCTCGTTTCTATTAACGATTTAGTCCATAAGTTCGAGAATGCAATCCCTTCTCAACATCCGTAGGCCCAGTAGGCCAAATGGCATCGCTAACCCAACCACTCCGTCTCCGTACACAGCATGTTGCACACCCCATTCCCATCGCGCACCGCACATTGTGACCTAATCCGTGGAAAAATCCCTTTCTCTCCGCATTTCAGGCAGTCTGTCTTGTCGCGCCGTCCATTAAAATTATCTGCGGAGGAATATGATGTGATCCCTCGTTGCTGTCGTTGCTGTCGTCGTCGTCGTCGTCGTCGTCGCCATCGTGGATGTCGTTGGAGTTTGGCGCACAGTTTACGTTGTACTTTTGCGATCGAAGTCGACTGCGCTCTCCTATGCACACGCCACGATGAACTGCACCGCCATAAATAGTAATCAGATTGAAACGACTCCGAACAACCACCACCATTCCCGGCTGATGCGCGGTGCTGGTGGCGGTGGCGTCGGGGTAGTCGGTATGCTGCCGATGGTTACCACTCCTCTGTCAACGGTTACATCGCCACAGCAGCAGCACCACCAGCACCAACAGCTTCACCATCGAACGGCAAAGGCCAGTATCTGCATGTCAGCACCGGGGCACGGAGTGGGATCCGTGGGTGGCAGTAGTAGCGGAGGATCGGTGAACATTGGAACGACGACCGTGTTCTTCCATCGAACTACCAACAATCTGCTGGACGTACCACCACCGCCGAATCGAACCAATAGCTCCGAGGAGGAAAACTCACCCACCGAGCTGAACACCTGCCGCAAGCTGGCCGAGAAGCCGCCGCTGGTAAATAGCCTGCCCTCCCCTTTTCCTCGGTAACCCTGGCACTAGCTAGATTTTTTTTAGATTAATCTCCCCACTTTTTTGTTTGAGATGCACTGCAGCAACTCTGCACTCCGTACTGTGGTTGCATGAGGACACAAAACTTGTGCGGCCGTAAACTGTCGCGATGATCGCGCGATCACCATAAATCCGAACCCGAAATGATGGTTTGTTTCGTTTTGCTTCTTTTTTTATTTCTCAAAAGGTGAAGCGGCTCACGATGGGTATCCTGCGAACGGCCGAAGATAGTCGACCGTTAGTGCACAGCTCTTCGTCACCCTCGAGCTCGTCGAGCTCCTCGCAAACCATCTCCGATGGGTACGTGAACGAGGGTATCTGTGCGGATACGGCCGAAACATCGCTCACGACGAACGTGTTTAGTAGTAAGATCGGCAGCAGCTCCGGTCCTTCACCCTCCTCACCAGCCGGTGCTGCAGCTGCTGCTGGAGGTATCGGTCCAACGAATGGTGCCTCCTGTAGCTCACGAAGTCCTGGCACAGCAGGTGGAATGGGTCACATGTCGAAAGGTGGCGGCAATTCGAGCGCGTTGCTGCTTGATGGCAGTGGTGCTGGTGGACAACCACGGTACAACCACACGGCGACCACACTCCTCTACCCTCCGGCCGTACCGATCCGGAATGATAGCCTGAGCCTGAAGGAGCAGCATGAGCTGAAGGGTGCGCCCTGGTTTCAGGCGGGGATACCGCGCGAAATCTCCCTCGAGGTACTGTCCCGCCAGAATCCGGGCGCATTTCTCGTACGCCAGAGCACCACCAAACCGGGCTGTTTCGCGCTGTCTCTGCGTGTACCACCGCCAGCACCAAAAGTAGCACATTATCTAATTCTAAGGACGATACGGGGGTATAAGATTAAGGTGAGTACATCGCGATTACCGGCCCTCTGTGAAGGTCAATCCTTACCCTTGTCTTACTTTTAGGGCTTCACGAAAGAGTTCACCTCGCTGCGGGCACTCATAACGCACCATTCGGTCATGCCGGAGCTGTTACCTGTTCCGCTGGCACTACCACGACCCCCGCAGCTCGGTCAGCGCCAGGAAGATCCGGAAACCTACGGTTCGCTGAACGATTTTCAAAACATGATTACCGAGTAGTGTCTCGCCAGCGGCGATAGTGGTGGCCAACGGGGTTCCGGTTCTTTCGATTCGCGAAGGCAACGAAATAAAGGACACGCGTGTGACGGTTTTAACAAAAGCCACTGTTTAAGCCACAACCACAGACCTAGAGGATATAGAAGCCAAGCGGCTAGAAGGATGGGGAGGAGGAGGAAGTGGCAAGCGCGTGGAATGGCGGGCAGCGTAAGCTTTTTTCAATTTATTTATTTTCCTAAGTTATTGTACGTAACGTTTATAGTTAAATCTGATATTTTCTCCCATTCGCTTCGATGCGTCATGGTTCTGAGAATGGAGGAACCGATTCTCTGGTTTTTTTAATGTTCAAAATGGTTTCATCCGGCCACTATCGCCTTTTATCTTTTGCTTTTTTCTAT
>NC_064878.1:64308548-64321048 GCF_943734665.1 Anopheles aquasalis | reverse complement strand
CTCGCATACCGCTTTGGAACTGGGCAATAAACGCTGCATTGAACAATTATCACGACACTCTTGCCGGACAGTTTATTGTGGGACAGCTGGTGGGTATTTACTAGACGCAGCTGCTGCTTCTTCTCGATCCGATGGCGATCAAACGGTCTCTACTGCTGCTGGTGGTGGTTGCATCACAAAGTTTCTCGTTTTGTATGCCTGCAAAGAGTCAATGGTGCGTCAAGGAGATGATTCATCTACGGTACAACAGAACATTCCGTGCTATACCCTTCTCCCTGGACCACAGTCTTCGGTGAATTGTGCCCGTCTACCGAAGCACGGTTTTCTCTTTTTCGCTGGCACAACGTATCCAGGTTGAGCGACCAGTTCTGCATCCTTTGGCCCAACAGCGGTACTGGTGGTACCTTCTTCGCGCTTCTTTCGCCCTGCAGCAGATTCTTCTGAAGAAGGAGAGGAAACAAAGACACTCGGAGTGTGTTCATGGGGCTAGAAAACCTGTGGGATCTGCCTGTCTGGCTTACCTTCACCGCAGCACTCTCCACCCGGGCATCTGCATTCACAGGGATCACCCTTGGAATCGTTTGGATCCGAGGCCTCTACGCTCGTCTTGTCTGAGGCTCCTGGCGATGTCGCCGCACACTGCAGCAGGGCCAGTAGAAGGGCCACGGAAAGACTCAATCGTAGGATGTTCATGTTGCGGTGCACTTGTCCTTTGAGATGAACTCTCGGGCTTAGACTGAATGTGGTAACATCTGTTGTGCTTACTGGTTGGGGTTTAATAGGTCAGCAGCCCATTGCCAAGCGGCTGATTGCCACTCTGGAAACGTGCCTCGAGCTTCTATTCAGTATCGGTGCCCAGGTTGTACCACTTCCTCCTTAAACGAACGTGTTTTTCGACGCAAGTTGCTTTCGATAAGACAAAAGCGTGATAGGAACATTCTAGTTAATTCGCTTGCAGTGCGATTCCTTTCACATTTCAAGTAATATTAACTAATGATCATTTATTGCTCCATGAATGCTAAGTGTTTGATAACTTTTCTGTTGTATAAATTATACGTAGATAGTAGAAGTTGCTTATAATGAAGTCACAACCCGAGGTATATTTCAATGAATGTCCGTCCGTCCGTCCGTCCGGAACACCCGAACATTACGCTCGATCAGCTTCGAAAGGGAGCTCCTGCAGCGTGCTCATCTTTTCCAGTCTTTCCTTCCCGATAATGCTCGCCTCGTCCTGATTGTTCATCGTGGTGATGGGATCGATCAAATGCTGCTGTTGCTGCTGCTGTTCCGGTGTCCGTTTCGAGGCAAAGTTGGAGAACAAAATCTTACGAAAACCTCCATCAGCACCGGCGGTAGCGTTGTCGTCAATCTGTTCGCTAGACTTTACGCGACGTCCAAACCGTGCCCGAGTAGACCGTTTCTGGGGCATCTGTATGAAGAGATCGTACACCAGGCCCAGCTTTTCACTGTTGGCACGGATCAGATCGATACACTTGGCGTCTGCGGAGGGGAGGAACATGGGAGAACATGGTGTTTTTAGGACAAAAAACCATCTGAATCTACCACTGCGCATTCACTTACGTTCCGATGGATCCTGGCTGCACTCACAGATACATTCCTCTCCGCAGTAGAACCCATTGCACGTGGGACAGAAGCTGCACAGATCGCGACAGGATCGCTGTTGAGCGAGGAAGTGTGCGCTGCTGTCGTTGAAGTCGGGCGAATAGATCGATGCAGGTTGCACCACTGCAAGGCAGAGGGGAAAGGGGTCGATTCGATTATACCTTTTCACGGGGAGCGATGTCCCGTGATTACCACTTACCGTCTACGAACGCCACGAAAAGTAGCAGCAGGGAAACCCCGGCTAGGAGCAGACAACACCGGTGTAGCTGCTGTTGATGATGCATTGCGTCCGATCGTTAACTGTGAACTACTGGCCTGGTGGACTAGTGGAATCGTACGTACGTCTCCGTTGTAGGTCTCGCTTTGCCACTTCTGCTGAACCGGCAACCACATTTCACGGGAACTTATCACCAGTAGCAGCTTGGCCCGGTATGCTTTGGGGTCAGTTCGAGGTACCGGTGGGGGTGTCCACATTGTTTTATTATGCTTCTGTGAGGCCAGTGGAGGTCTAGCGTGGCTATCTTGGTGAAGAAGGGTAAAACAAAGCACGCTTTCGCTGCCAGTAGAAACGGAGTAGATACCGTGCCACCGGTGACCTTGGACGCTTTTATCTTGTTTCGGTGGTGTGCTTCAGGGAGATAGTTTACGGCGACTTATTTGGTTCAAAAAATGGGGTTGAAGGACCGCAAAATTACCGTGACATCCAAACATTCTCCTAAGAACATTTACTGCTGCTGCTGGTTATGGACGATGAGGACACTTACTAGGCAATGTCAACTTGATGGAAATTCTCACACATTATTGGCAACAACAAAAAAACCTTTATTTATCGATAGACCAGCTAATCTTGCAATGTAATAACTAACAGTGTCTTAGAGGAATTAGGTAATGAGTCACATATGGTGTTGGGTGAAAAAGAAGATGTTTTAATCCCCCTTAGTAGATCCCTTCTCACACTAAAGGCGGCGGGCGCATGTCACGCAGTCTTGCTCGCCGCTTCGCCAAAATCTCATCCGTCTTCAGCTTAAATGCTGCCCTTCTGGCCTTCCAATCAGCACGCAACTTCTCCAAACGCTGTTTTCGTGCAAGCGCTGCTCTAGATAGGAACGGGTTAGGTCCTCGCACTATCGGAGCCTTGGTCGATGGCGGAATCCGTTCGATGCTATGATTGATAACGATTTTTTCCCCAAGGCGACCATCCACTACGACGCTGTAACGAAGTTCTGCACGGTTCCGGCATGAGCATAATGTGGCAGAGACGCAATTGGCCATCGGTGTAACGTTTACTTACTATTGTCATCACAACTGGACAGATGCTTGTGCAGTTGGCATCCATTGGCCTCCGCTTGGGCGTAGTTTGCGAGTGCTAGTAGTGTGGCTAGAGTAAAGTAATTCCATCAACTAGTGTTCAAAGACGCCATTAATCCGTCCTAATCACCAAATAATTACCAATAGTTGCCAGCAGGAAGATTGGTGGCACCGAAAACATGGTGCACTTTCTCCAGAGCAGCCCTAGCAGCCCTACCTCGTGCGTTCTTTTCGTTTTCTTCGTGTTCCGCGTGCTCGTGCTTCCTTGCGCGATTGCTGACGAGTTCAGTTTCGACTCCGGCGGAGAAATGGCACCGATTCAGCGGAAAGCAGCCACATTTACTCACTCGGCGAGTTCCGCTTGTACCACAGTTTTCCAGAGGAAAACGGTAAAAACACCGTGGGCCCGTGACATGGGTTTTATGTGTTTGCGCGACCACACGAGCGACCTTGCAGCTGTGCCAGGACAAACCATCAAACAACAAGATAGTCACAACAATTACTTCTGCTGCTGCTGCTGGTTTGTAGTTCCAGGTGACCTTTACGCACGGAGGAGGAAGCATATGTTGACTGTTTATGTTGCTTTGGTATGCAAGTTGGCGGTCTAAGAAAACACGGCATGTTCTGTATACCGTTCCGTACCGCTCAAACGACACGGACAACTCATTAAACATTTGGTGGTCGCAGTGGAAGCAACATGGAACCCGCATGGAAGGTGGATGAAAAACAGATGCTCAGATGATCATCCTAGTACATTTCTACTCCTGTTTCTGAGGGAATAATTGTAAATTGGAATTTTTATGGTTGCATTTTATTCCATTCATTGCGATTCCGCACACTTTTCTTTATTTCTGGGCAAATTATGAAGAAATATTGACTTAAAAGTGGATAAGTCTTTCTGTTTCAGATTAGCCATCCTACTATCACAGCCTTCTGCGATCGTATGTCTCAGCAGTTGAAGTTTTCAATCGTGAACTAATACCATCGGTTCACAGCAGCATGCGACGCCGGTGGTTGCTAACGAAATCGCTGCTTTTACTAAATCTCGCCTGATCTGGGACATTCATGTTTGAATAAGAGGGTGAACTGTTGGATCCGCCTACCTACAAGCATCACCGTCTCTGGAACACACGGCTATCAAATGGGGTGGAAAGTAGAAAGATATACCAGACCCAGAAGTGCAATCAATAAATCAACAGTGAGAACCATACGAACACATTCGAAATCCATCATGAAGCGTGTGCATGTTTTTGCTTATGAAAAGTTTATAATTTATTCAGAATATCATGTAAATTCACTTCTTAAGTAACTTCTTAACTGAAAATGAGTCCAAATTAACAAGCTTATGCTAGTGCCATCATCCTACTCGGCTGCTGCTGGCTCACGAGCCGCCACTAGTCCTGGCCTCGATCTCAGCTAAAAACAAAAGAAGAAGTAGTTAGAAGGAAGCTCGCACTAGTAGAAAGTAGGCAACTTCGATGCCCTGCGACGTACCCGTCGATCCTTTCTTTTCTCTTGTGCTCGCTTTATGGCTTCCCGGCGCTTAGCAAAACGTTCCTGCCGAAAGGCTTTACCGGCCTGACGTTTAGGACGATTGCTCGGTGAACTATTCGCATCGATCACATCCAGCTCATAGTGGATGCCAAGAATGTTGTTCGTCTCCTGGACAAACTTGAAGCACGCCGATTCTACAGATCCAGAACGGGAGAGTTAATGTTAATCCTCGTTGGTGTACAACGAATGTAAGCAAACGTTTCAGTAAGTACTCACTTTCAGTCGGCTCCGGACAGTGGCAGATGCACTTGTTCTGCTCGCGATTAAACTCGGCGGTACAGTTACAGTTGTTGCAGTACGACTTGCAGGACCAATCCTTGATGCCCAACTCCAGCTCACCCTCGAGCGTCAGCTCGTAGGCGATGGTTAGTCCAGCGATCAGCAGCAGCGCCAGTAGCCCGTGTTGTGGTGCCATTCCGCTATCCAACTGTTGACCGTGTGCTTAGCTATCTAATGGAAAGGTTTGTGCTACTGGCTTGGTTTATATGTCTGTCCGTTTGTCCGGTTAACCGTGCAGACTGCTGACGTCAAGCTTAAACAGAACGAGACCGCCCAAAGGCCTTACTCAACAGTAAACAGTCGCGCTTTCGAATGGCCAAGAACGCGCGCTTCTCACACCCGGAAGAGACTTTCCTGCTTTGGCATGGGCACGGCCAGCCCTGGGTTTCATAAAGGCCTCAGACGTTCTGCGAGAAGTGGGACCATTTTCCAACGATCAACACACTCGATAACTTGGAGCACATGGAGATGAATGCGTGGAGTGGATTTATCGTCAGTCTGCTGTACTTGGCTCTGCTGCTGCCAGCGCTGGAAGGAGTGGCCCCGATTGCTGCTGTCACCGATCCTCGTCCAGTTCGATCAACCTTCTCCCGATCGCTCGATGTGCTCCGTGTACGAGGTAATCAGTTCGTGCGCGGTATCCCGTGCGGTGTGGCTTGTGAGTTCTGTGGCTGCGAAGGAACGTACATAAGCGAGAAGTGTGTTTGCTTCTGTCCGGATGACGACGAGCAAAGTAAGTCCAGGACCATAAGTGCCATTTGATGGATTCGGTGAAGGAGTGCTTCTAATTTCTCCCTTTTCTTTTCTTCAACAGACACGGAATGTCTGACGGCGATACGGAAGGATGAGCTAAGGGCGGGAATCGATAATGACATCCTTATCCTGTCCCGTGGTGGTGCCCGGTTTGCGCGCGATGTCCGGTTACAGGCGCCGCTTAGGGCTCGGATGGGCCGTGGTGCGTCTGTATCATGGAAGGGGAGCAGCAGAGCTCGACCAGTGAACGCTGGAAGTGTGAAAATAAAGCTTGGCCAAATGATGGACAGTTAGTACTCTGACGGTATTGTTTTACTGTTTTTTATTTGCTTCTGCACTTGGAATTTAGTGAACCAATATCACATAACTGTGTGGCTGATATCGCTTCCTTCTCCGTTCTCTTCTATTGGTATATATTATTATATATATTATTGCAGGTATTATTTTCAACATAAAATTATTCATTTTTTAATAACAATTAGTTGCTAGAGTTGACGACTTATGAGGTGCATTTTATTTAACTGGTTGCTAAGGTTAATTCGCGTCCACAATAAATGCTCCTAAAGATGAAGATTTTTTGTGAAGAAACCATCCCACTTAATGTTTTAAAGTGAGTGCCATATTAAAAAGTAACTTTTTAAGAATATTTGGTTCTATTTTGGGGAAGATTTATTAACAATTTAATCCATGGTATCAAATTTAGGAAGGCCTGTTTTCAAAAAAGTACATTTTCCGGTACTCATCGTAGCCGCTTGATGGGTCATCCGGGATTTACAAATCGGCTCTTTTTTGTTAGATTATAAGTTTATCCAGGTAGTTTCGTTGAGTTTTTGTTGATTTTCCCCATTTTTATATTTTTGGCAGATTTTTGAATTTGAAAAATAGACCACAATCATTAAAGCGGGTTCGTCGCTTAACGAGCAAGTCTTTTGATCTTTTGAACAGAAACGGCTTATTTTTGACGATTTGTTTGTAGAAAACTATCAACCTATGTATAGTTTTGCAAATACCATAATAAACTGCAACTTTTCAAGTATATTTGGTCGTATTTTGGGAACGATTTGTTAAATTTTTTTTTGATGCATTTTACGATTTAACCCACATAAAAAAACAAGTTTTACATAGTTGTTTTTGCGCTCTATATCTTTGCCAGTTTTTACACAATATTCTCGATTAGCATTTATGGCAAAAATGTTTTAAATATACGTAGCAAATGAAATTGAAATACCTTAGCTCCCCTTAATTGATTTCAATCTCAGTAAACATCTGTTTCCACCAACCAAACACTAAAATTTG
Source organism: Anopheles aquasalis (assembly GCF_943734665.1). Taxonomy (NCBI): domain Eukaryota; kingdom Metazoa; phylum Arthropoda; class Insecta; order Diptera; family Culicidae; genus Anopheles; species Anopheles aquasalis. The sequence continues at coordinate 64,314,235 of NC_064878.1, read as the reverse complement.
AAATTCTATCCAAGGGCGACAGCTCTAGTTGCCACAGAACGGTTGGTTTATCATTTTACATAACAGCCAGTGCACCAGTTTCAAATTTTGTTTATTTGTCTACCAAACAATGCCCCGTAAAAGAAGCTGAGGCGCCAAGGCGCCACAAGTGGCTGCCTAACGCTAAGCACTGAGTCAGCAACCATGCGTACCTTCGCACACATGGCTTTCATCTCAAGGGCGCAGCTGACGGTGCAAACACATCAGGATCAGGGGCATCAATCCGTCGCAAGTACGACCGCAAGGACATTGCCGGAATTTCAGTGGGCGCCCGGAGAACAGTTTAAATACAGCTCCGGGATCATAGCAGGCCCTACAGCACCGATACATTCGTCGCAATGAAGTTGCGTAGAGTGGCAGGGACCGCTGTCGGCTGGTGCGCCGTATGGTTAGCAGCGGTAGCGGTAGAGGCCGCCTTCGTGCCTACGGATGTGCAGTTCAGGGAACCGACGAACCTAATTTCTCCGAAAAATCCGTCGCGCATGTGTCAAACCTTGTGCGGCCGATGTAACTGCGGTGGCCAGCTTCTAAGTGAAACCGTGTGCCAGTGTACCTGTGATAATTTGATGGAAAATGAGGAAGGTGAGTGTTGAGTTGGGGGAAAGATGTGACCTATCATTTGGTGAGCATCGCTTCTCTGGATTCTCTTTTTCCTGCAAAAATACAGTCCGCAGCTGCACTGCACGGATGCAGTTCCTATGTAACCAGATGGATGTGCAGTGTGACATCAAACCATCAGTAAATGAGACCACTCTGCGTGTACCGCGTGGATCTGATGAAGGTTACGAAGATGTTAACTACAATTACGGATACGAAGGAGACTACGGGTATCATGAAGAGGAACCGGAGGATGAGGGGCATCACAAGAAGAAGTGGAAACACAAGCACAAGGGCAAACATAAGCATAAGCACAAGAAACAGAAATACTCCAAGTTCCGCATAGTCATTGTAAGTAGGCGCTGGTCGCCATCTCTTTTTCGACATCTTCTCTAATCCTTTTCTTTATCCAACAGAAAGGTAAGGTCCCCAATTTATGCGATCACGGAGAAGGCGAATCACACGGAGGGCACGAGGAGCATGAAGAATATCGTGCGGCACCGCTGGAGCACGGTCCCGTGTACGGACCGCACCCTCCGCCAGACATCCCTCCGTGGATGAAGCCAAAGAAACCAACCAAACCGAAAAACTTCCGGAGACCGCAACCTTTCGGTCGTCAACGAATTAACGCGCAACCGAGACCACAGCATCTTCCTGGTCCGATAGATGAGCCACCACCACAAGATTTACCTTCAGATCCTGAGCTCCATCCTGACCATCCATCAGGTCCACCAGAGCCACCACCGGAGTTACCTTCTAACCGGGACTCAGAAGAATCACAAGATCCACCTCCGGAAGCGTTTCCGGAAGTTCCAGAGATGCGTTCCGCAGATCCAACACCACCTCCTCCTTCCCCTCCACCACCTCCTCCTTCCCCTCCACCACCACCACCACCACCACCACCATCATGCTGGAAACCATCACACCATCTAGATTTTCATCCGCCACCGCGACGCATCGAGACGTCAAGAAGTTTTGAGAAACCAGCCTACTCGGATTGTCATTTTGGGCGCCATGATTCTCCGCAGCAACCGCGCTACTATCAACCGCCGCCACCTCCACCACCACCACCACCACCCTCATATCATGGTTCCTACACCCGAGCCCATTTCTACGACCTACCAAGTCATCATCATTCATCGTTCAGTTACTACGCACCACAGGAAGAGTACAAACCTGCTCGAAAGCATCTCGTAGGAAGCCCTGAACCATCCTACTACCACGACGAGCACTCTAATCATGATGCTGATGGTCATTATCATCATCATCATCATCATAGTGATCATGGTTACGCTAGTCATCATTATTATCACGAGATCGATCCGTTCGCCGAGAATGATCCGAATGATTGGGCTTCCTCATCGGCACCGGATCGTGATCTGTTCACGTTCAACCAGCTCGTCAGCCGTCAGATCTGGTTGAACCAACGGGCCGAGCTGTACGCGACGGATCCGTTCCAGCCCACTCCACGGCCACTGCGGGATGAGTTTGAGGCTCCATCGGAGGGTAACGGTCCGGGAGAGTACGAAAACGATGGACCAGTGGAGAAGGAACCTTCCCCTCTTCATCCACCGGAGGATGCGTTCATATATCCCGTACCACCACCGGCCAGTCCGGTCGAGAATCCAACCGCAGAGCATCGCCCGCTCACTTATGATGTGGCGGAGGTGATGGTTTATCCGACGGTCACACCGCCACCGCACTATCTGAAGGTACAGGCGGCCAAAGGATTCGATCCGCTTCCCGGGCGCGATCCATTCAACCCTTATGCTCCCTATGATGGGCACTACGATTCCTATCTGAGACCGTACCGGAGTAGATCTCGTTAGTTGCGTTAGATGTTGATTTGTTAAATAAATTCGTATTAATGTTTTCAATGTAGAAAGTGCTTGCGTTATTCGATGGAGTTACATTTGTTAAAGGTAATTCTATTTCGGGTTTTTATTAATCCCTATGTGAACTAGATTGGTTCCGCTTGCACGCTATTTCAAGGACACCAGGGTGCCGATAGGTAAATCAGCACACATAACACGAGTCCTTTTCTTTAACTAATAAGTGATTTATTATTCAAAAAAAGTACATGTAACATATTCATTAAATTACCAATTAGTTGTCGTCGTATTTGTATGCGTTTGTAATGCGGCGAGTGGCGACGCGTACCTGTTCCTGCATCCTCCGTTTGCTGGTTGTTCTTTTCTGCACTGCTGCAAACCACTCAGCTGCTCCCTCCGTTAGGGAACGGCTACTAGTTTGCCAGCGCTGGGCACTGTCACACGCTCGCGCTTCAGTAGAATGTACCATGCCAATCGAGGCAGGCCTGGCATCGGTTTGCTACGAAGCTTCCGTTTATTTTCCGTTTACTTTCTTGCGTCGAATCAACTAGCTTGCATTAAATGGTTCATTTTCTTTCAAACAGAAAATGAGTTCGAGTTCCTCCGCTCGTTGGTGTTAGGGGGAGGGGAGTCCTTGCGCTGCGGAATCGTTGTTGTTTCACCGTTTTTGAGTCAGGGAGCGGGGCGTTGAGTAGGGTGTAATGTCGTTGTCCAATGTTCCAGTTTGCAAAGGCAAAGCAAATGTTCCTCTGATGATGCTACTGATATGTCGCTTTAACCATTCCTTTTAATCGTTTCTTGTCACCTTACTGTGCTTGGCCGTTCTTTCTTCTTTCCTTCTTTCTTTAAACTTTCCCTTCTTTTTCTCTCTTCTCTTTTTTCTATTCCTTCTATCTCTTCTCTCTCTCTCTATCTTTTTCTTGGCTCTTTCTGGCTCTTCTTTTTATATACACTTAATTATCACAGTTTTTATACATCTATCAAAAAAACGACATTTACAGGCGCCACTGGGTGTAAAACATTTGCTGCGCGGTTTGTGGATTCGTGTGTGACTGTTGATTTTTGTCTCGGCTTGATCCAGGAATAGTCTATGCCATCGTCATCGTCGTCGATATTAATGTATACCACTGCAACCGCTGTGAATTCTTCGTAACTTTTGCATGTTCTCTCTCGCTTTTCCTTGCTTATTATACCTTCGATAATAAAAAAAAAACTGTCAACAACAACTATCAACCGACGCTCTCTAACCCGATGGGGGTGTGTTTGTGGCCGATTGCAATTAGAATTGACTTGTAGTCGTCCTTCTGATCGCTCTCTTTCTTTCTCTCCCTCTCATAAATAGCTCATTTGTCGACACAGTGCACAGGACAAGAGCAACATTAATTACTTTACGTGTTTACGTGTAGGGGACGAATTTAAACGACAATCTCGACGAGCCCAACGGCTAGCTGGGATGTAGAGAGACAGGAAATGGAGTGCGGGATTGGAAGGCAAAACAGAGCAGAATCATATAAATATTGGAAGGCACAGATCAGGAGGGCGCCTGAAGGTCGAGACCGTCCTATAGGCAGTGGCAGTTGGAGTCAGTTGTTGGTGGTGAAGCATTGAGCGGCTTCCGGACCTTTTCGCTATCCTTTTTGATAAATTGTCCTCGGAAAGGAAAGGATCTCGTTTTCATATATTTACAAAACAGTTGTGTGCCGGTCGGTTTGCCTACGCCCTTCGTCCGTTTGTCATTCGTCCGTGGACGACCGAGGAGTATTTTTTTTTATTTACGTTTTCCACCCCCAAAACAGCTGCCACAGGTGGACATGCGTCTCATCTAGGGAAGCGAAGAGAGAAAGAGAAATTATCCATTAGTATGTGGCCCTAATTGGGGATGAAGGATGAAACCAGCGTTGGCTTACCGTTGGAATTGATTGTTTGCGTCACATCCGATGCACCTATAACCTACGTAGCAGAAGTGTAGATGTGGGAGAATAAAGGGGGGGTTAAGGGTGTTGGAAAAGCCCGGTAGCGCATTAGGCCGCCGGTGCCTGCGTGTGGCTCTGGCAGCCTTCGACATTCTCGGGCCAATCGCACACGTTCTCGTTGGGATTGAACACCAGATTGGCAGGGCATGGCATGTGGTGCTTCCGTTCACCTTCGCACATAAAGTAGTGCGTGCAGTCGCTCTTGTCCGGATGGTAGCTAATATGACCGTCCTCCTCAGCACAGGTGACCTCGTTAGCTGCAAAAAGCGCCACAAAATCGGTATTAGAATCCATGCAGCTGGTCTTGGGGACTGGGGATGAACTTACGATCCTTGGTAGTGTAAGCTCCTCGCGGTCCGTAAGATTCGTAAGGGCCATCGTACTCCAGCTGCACCTTGTAGTCCTTCAGCTCACTATTCATCACATTCAACAGCGGATACTTGCCGCTACCGCACCGCCCCGAGAAGTCATCCATATCGATGGACCACACCATGATACCACCGAAGCCTTCCTCCTTTAACCATTCCATCTAAAAACGTGGGGCAAAACAACAACAAAAAAAAGGTTAATACCTCCACAAACTGTACAAACAAACGGCACACGGCTAGCGTTACCTTCGTCTTTAGCGATCGTTCATCATCGAAGCCAACCCACTGATCCTTCCGGTAAGCGAATGGCACCTGCTGTTCCGAGTCCCACACGAGCGTCGTATTGTCCACGCCGAGGAAGGCACAGATTTCATAGTAGCTCAGAAAGCCGGCCTCACTCGTAAACTTTCCTGGCAGACCACCACCCGAAGCCGGTGCTCCAATGTCAAACTGTGTCTGGTTGACGAGTGTGAACGAACGGCCGTACGTGGGCATACCGATCAGCAGTTTCTCCTTCGGGGCACCCTGCTTCACCCACTCCCGGGCACTGTAGTCCACGGTCAGCTTCTTCTGGTAGTTTGAGGCGGAATCGAGCGGGAACAGAGGTGAATTGTGCCCGACCTGTCGCTCCCACTGGCCGTGGAAGTCGTACGTCATTACGTTGATAAAATCAAGGTACTTGGAGATCTCCGGTACATCGTATCCAGCCGCAATGGCTTCGAACGAAGCGGGCACAGCGGCAGTCAGCAGGAGTCGCGGTTGACCCGAGGTCTTTGCTTCACCCTCAAACGCGACACGCAGTTCACGCAGCAGATCAACGTACGCTTTGCGATCGTCGGCACCCCGCGGATACTCCCAGTCCACATCCAGCCCATTGA